>NW_023493690.1:35000-50000 GCF_013265735.2 Oncorhynchus mykiss
AATTCTCTACAGCGTGTTACAGAACCCCTCCCGGGTCTGTGTCCGCGTCTGGAATTCTCTACAGCGTGTTACAGAACCCCTCCCGGGTCTGTGTCCGCGTCTGGAATTCTCTACAGCGTGTTACAGAACCCTACAGCGTGGTACAGAACCCTACAGCGTGTTACAGAACCCTACAGCGTGTTACAGAACCCTGCAGGGTGTTACAGAACCCTACAGCGTGTTACAGCACCCTACAGCGTGTTACAGAACCCTACAGCGTGTTACAGAACCCTACAGCGTGTTACAGAACCCTACAGCGTGTTACAGCACCCTACAGCGTGTTACAGAACCCTACAGCGTGTTACAGAACCCTACAGCGTGTTACAGAACCCTACAGCGTCTTACAGAACCCTACAGCGTGTTACAGAACCCTACAGCGTGTTACAGAACCCTACAGCGTGTTACAGCACCCTACAGCGTGTTACAGAACCCTACAGCGTGTTACAGAACCCTACAGCGTGTTACAGAACCCTGCAGCGTGTTACAGAACCCTACAGCGTGGTACAGAACCCTACAGCATCTTACAGAACCCTACAGCGTGTTACAGAACCCTACAGCGTGTTACAGAACCCTACAGCGTGTTACAGAACCCTACAGCGTGTTACAGAACCCTGCAGCGTGTTACAGAACCCTGCAGCGTGTTACAGAACCCTCCCGGGTCTGTGTCCGCGTCTGTAATTCTCTGCAGACTTGGAGACGATCACAACGAGAGGCTGCGAATCACTGTTCAACTATTCATTAACAGGAAGTCACTGCATCAGACCTGCTGGTATCATTACTGTAGACAGGAAGTCACTACATCAGACCTGCTGGTGTCATTACTGTAGACAGGAAGTCACTACATCAGACCTGCTGGTATCATTACTGTAGACAGGAAGTCACTACATCAGACCTGCTGGTATCATTACTGTAGACAGGAAGTCACTACATCAGACGTGCTGGTATCATTACTGTAGACAGGAAGTCACTGCATCAGACCTGCTGGTATCATTACTGTAGACAGGAAGTCACTACATCAGACCTGCTGGTATCATTACTGTAGACAGGAAGTCACTACATCAGACCTGCTGGTATCATTACTGTAGACAGGAAGTCACTGCATCAAACCTGCTGGTATCATTACTGTAGACAGGAAGTCACTGCATCAGACCTGCTGGTATCATTACTGTAGACAGGAAGTCACTACATCAGACCTGCTGGTATCATTACTGTAGACAGGAAGTCACTGCATCAGACCTGCTGGTATCATTACTGTAGATAGGAAGTCACTGCATCAGACCTGCTGGTATCATTACTGTAGACAGGAAGTCACTACATCAGACCTGCTGGTGTCATTACTGTGGACAGGAAGTCACTGCATCAGACCTGCTGGGATCATTACTGTAGACAGGAAGTCACTGCATCAGACCTGCTAGTATCATTACTGTAGACAGGAAGTCACTGCATCAGACCTGCTGGTATCATTACTGTAGACAGGAAGTCACTACATCAGACCTGCTGGTATCATTACTGTAGACAGGAAGTC
The DNA here is from genome assembly GCF_013265735.2 of Oncorhynchus mykiss. Taxonomy (NCBI): domain Eukaryota; kingdom Metazoa; phylum Chordata; class Actinopteri; order Salmoniformes; family Salmonidae; genus Oncorhynchus; species Oncorhynchus mykiss. Next base: position 36,565 of record NW_023493690.1, read on the forward strand.
ACTACATCAGACCTGCTGGTATCATTACTGTAGACAGGAAGTCACTGCATCAGACCTGCTGGTATCATTACTGTAGACAGGAAGTCACTGCATCAGACCTGCTGGTATCATTACTGTAGACAGGAAGTCACTGCATCAGACCTGCTGGTATCATTACTGTAGACAGGAAGACATTACATCAGACCTGCTGTGTTCATAATTAATAGTTTATATTTTGTTTTTATTGATTATTCTGAATGTGTTGTAGAGTTTTCCCCGGGGCAACATTGTAAATGAGAGACTGGTCTCAATGGGTTCCCCTGAAAAAATATAAGTTAAATAAATTACATTTAAAAAAAAAAGTTTTTAAACACCTGATTCATCCAGGTTGGGAAGGAGAAACCCCTCTGTAGAGAATGACACCTGATTCGTCCAGGTTGGGAAGGAGAAACCCCTCTGTAGAGAATGACACCTGATTCATCCAGGTTGGGAAGGAGAAACCTCTCTGTAGAGAATAACACCTGATTCATCCAGGTTGGGAAGGAGAAACCCCTCTGTAGAGAATAACACCTGATTCATCCAGGTTGGGAAGGAGAAACCCCTCTGTAGAGAATAACACCTGATTCATCCAGGTTGGGAAGGAGAAACCCCTCTGTAGAGAATAACACCTGATTCATCCAGGTTGGTTAAGGAGAAACCTCTCTGTAGAGAATAACACCTGATTCATCCAGGTTGGGAAGGAGAAACCTCTCTGTAGAGAACGACACCTGATTCATCCAGGTTGGGAAGGAGAAACCTCTCTGTAGAGAACGACACCTGATTCATCCAGGTTGGGAAGGAGAAACCTCTCTGTAGAGAACGACACCTGATTCATCCAGGTTGGTTAAGGAGAAACCCCTCTGTAGAGAACGACACCTGATTCATCCAGGTTTGGGAAGGAGAAACCCCTCTGTAGAGAATGACACCTGATTCATCCAGGTTGGTTAAGGAGAAACCTCTCTGTAGAGAACGACACCTGATTCATCCAGGTTTGGGAAGGAGAAACCCCTCTGTAGAGAATGAATAACACCTGATTCATCCAGGTTTGGGAAGGAGAAACCTCTCTGTAGAGAACGACACCTGATTCATCCAGGTTGGGAAGGAGAAACCCCTCTGTAGAGAATGACACCTGATTCATCCAGGTTGGGAAGGAGAAACCCCTCTGTAGAGAACGACACCTGATTCATCCAGGTTGGGAAGGAGAAACCCCTCTGTAGAGAATGACACCTGATTCATCCAGGTTGGTTAAGGAGAAACCTCTCTGTAGAGAACGACACCTGATTCATCCAGGTTTGGGAAGGAGAAACCCCTCTGTAGAGAATGACACCTGATTCATCCAGGTTGGTTAAGGAGAAACCTCTCTGTAGAGAACGACACCTGATTCATCAAGGTTTGGGAAGGAGAAACCTCTCTGTAGAGAATGACACCTGATTCATCCAGGTTTGGGAAGGAGAAACCTCTCTGTAGAGAATGACACCTGATTCATCCAGGTTTGGGAAGGAGAAACCCCTCTATAGAGAATGACACCTGATTCATCCAGGTTGGGAAGGAGAAACCCCTCTGTAGAGAACGACACCTGATTCATCAAGGTTTGGGAAGGAGAAACCTCTCTGTAGAGAATGACACCTGATTCATCCAGGTTTGGGAAGGAGAAACCCCTCTGTAGAGAATAACACCTGATTCATCCAGGTTGGGAAGGAGAAACCCCTCTGTAGAGAACGACACCTGATTCATCCAGGTTGGGAAGGAGAAACCTCTCTGTAGAGAATGACACCTGATTCATCCAGGTTGGGAAGGAGAAACCCCTCTGTAGAGAACGACACCTGATTCATCCAGGTTGGGAAGGAGAAACCTCTCTGTAGAGAATGAATAACACCTGATTCATCCAGGTTGGGAAGGAGAAACCTCTCTGTAGAGAACGACACCTGATTCCAAGATATCGTCAAGATAAGCAACTTAAAGTAACACGTCTGGCAACGAAGCGTCACATTTCCCACTTTGACAAACTTAGAAAAAAAAAGCAGCAAAGCATTTTGAATGTCAGGGGTCAAACAGGTGAATAACATAGAGGTCAGTGAAAACCTTCTAGAGACTTCCAACCAGACGGAGAGTTCTATTAGACTGAGTGGTACAGTACTGCTCAGGACAAAGACATTGATTTTATCCCTGACGGAACATTCTAGCAGTGGGAAATAAAACATGAATAGTTGATGAGTTATTTTTTATTTTTTTGTTGAGAACAGCCTCCAAAAACCTCAGGGTGATCTGTTCCATCACGGCCCAGTAAACCGCAGGCTACAGTAGAAACAAACACGTAGACGAACCAGCAGGTCTGACGTAGTGGCTTCGTGTCCACATTCATGACACCAGCAGGTCTGACGTAGTGGCTTCATGTCCACATTCATGACACCAGCAGGTCTGACGTAGTGGCTTCATGTCCACATTAATGACACCAGCAGGTCTGACGTAGTGGCTTCGTGTCCACATTCATGACACCAGCAGGTCTGACGTAGTGGCTTCATGTCCACATTCATGACACCAGCAGGTCTGACGTGGTGGCTTCGTGTCCACATTCGTGACACCAGCAGGTCTGACGTAGTGGCTTCATGTCCACATTCATGACACCAGTAGGTCTGACGTAGTGGCTTCATGTCCACATTCATGACACCAGTAGGTCTGACGTAGTGGCTTCATGTCCACATTCGTGACACCAGCAGGTCTGACGTAGTGGCTTCATGTCCACATTAATGACACCAGCAGGTCTGACGTAGTGGCTTCATGTCCACATTAATGACACCAGCAGGTCTGACGTAGTGGCTTCATGTCCACATTCATGACACCAGCAGGTCTGACGTAGTGGCTTCATGTCCACATTAATGACACCAGCAGGTCTGACGTAGTGGCTTCATGTCCACATTAATGACACCAGCAGGTCTGACGTAGTGGCTTCATGTCCACATTCATGACACCAGCAGGTCTGACGTAGTGGCTTCATGTCCACATTAATGACACCAGCAGGTCTGACGTAGTGGCTTCATGTCTACATTCATGACACCAGATGGTCTCTACGGAGGGTTTGACACGATTTGGGGAACCTCCAGAGGCCAAATGGATCTCCGTCCCACGTCCCCTTGCGCCGTTCGTTGTAGACAGGGCCATGTGAAGACAACGTGATTAACAGGATGTCCATTTTCATCAGGATATTTTCTACCTGCAGGCTGCAATATTACTATTTGTCGGCTTTATGTCGGGCTATTTTTTTTTTTACATAGTTGGCGACCGAAGTTACTTTTAGATTGGAATAATTTTCATTTAGATATCATCTTGATTAACCACACGACGTTGAGATGTGAAAACGTTATAAATTAAATGAAACCGTTTCACAAAAACGTGCAAATGAATAACCATAACCGGCACGCGGATCGGTAGAAACGGTAAGACGAATTGGCATTCAACATGAGAAAAGGTTGTCCACTCCTCGTGTAGCCAATTACCAGCAGCTCCAGGAGAGGAACGGCAGAATCTGAGACAGAGAGCAGGAGCGGGAGAAGAAGAGTTGGATCAAGTTCAAGTTTTTTTTCTTCTCCTGGTTATCTAGATCTCTGGAGCCCTCTTGAGGCAGGTCTTATTTCATCAAACCGTAAACTGAAAAACATCACACAAGCTCAAATCATTTGGCTGATTAACATATAGGGTGTGTCTATACCCTGATTAACATATAGGGTGTGTCTATACCCTGATTAACATATAGGGTGTGTCTATACCCTGATTAACATATAGGGTGTGTTTATACCCTGATTAACATATAGGGTGTGTCTATACACTTTTAAAAATGTCGACTTTCGATCGACCAATACTCATTTTTTTTGTTGCGGACAGCCCTAGTTCCCATAGTGACTTACTTAAAACCGTATACTCCTTACACAGAGATCTGGGAGAGCAGCACAGAGACATGGGAGAGCAGCACAGAGACATGGGAGAGCAGCACAGAGACATGGGAGAGCAGCACAGAGACATGGGAGAGCAGCACAGAGACATGGGAGAGCAGCACAGAGACATGGGAGAGCAGCACAGAGACATGGGAGAGCAGCACAGAGACATGGGAGAGCAGCACAGAGACATGGGAGAGCAGCACAGAGACATGGGAGAGCAGCACAGAGACATGGGAGAGCAGCACAGAGACATGGGAGAGCAGCACACAGATCTGGGAGAGCAGCACAGAGACATGGGAGAGCAGCACAGAGACATGGGAGAGCAGCACTTAGATCAGCTAGGTCTGACATAACTAGACCAGAACATCCCAGCAAGACAGAACCTCAGGAGGTCTGATGTTACCTAGACCAGAACATCCCTGACAGACAGAACCTCAGGTCTTATGTTAGCTAGACCAGAACATCCCTGATAGACAGAACCTCAGGAGGTCTGATGTAACTAGACAGAACCTCAGGAGGTCTGATGTTAGCTAGACAGGTCAGGAGGTCTGATGTAACTAGACCAGAACACCCCTGATAGACAGAACCTCAGGAGGTCTGATGTAACTAGACAGGTCAGGAGGTCTGATGTAACTAGACAGAACCTCAGGAGGTCTGATGTTAGCTAGACAGGTCAGGAGGTCTGATGTAACTAGACCAGAACATCCCTGATAGACAGAACCTCAGGAGGTCTGATGTAACTAGACCAGAACATCCCTAACAGACAGAACCTCAGGAGGTCTGATGTAACTAGACCAGAACATCCCTGATAGACAGAACCTCAGGTCTGATGTAACTAGACCAGAACATCCCTGATAGACAGAACCTCAGGAGGTCTGATGTTAGCTAGACAAGAACATCCCTAACAGACAGAACCTCAGGAGGTCTGATGTAACTAGACCAGAACATCCCTGACAGACAGAACCTCAGGAGGTCTGATGTAACTAGACCAGAACATCCCTGATAGACAGAACCTCAGGAGGTCTGATGTTAGCTAGACCAGAACATCCCTGATAGACATAACCTCAGGAGGCCTGATTATTAGCTAAACCAGAACATCCCTGATAGACAGAACCTCAGGAGGCCTGATGTTAGCTAGACAGAACCTCAGGAGGTCTGATGTAACTAGACCAGAACATCCCTGATAGACAGAACCTCAGGAGGTCTGATGTAACTAGACCAGAACATCCCTGATAGACAGAACCTCAGGAGGCCTGATGTTAGCTAGACAGAACCTCAGGAGGTCTGGTGTTAGCTAGACCAGAACATCCCTGATAGACAGAACCTCAGGAGGTCTGATGTTAGCTAGACCAGAACATCCCTGATAGACAGAACCTCAGGAGGTCTGATGTTAGGTTCCTCTCCATCACCTGTCCAAGTGTTTGTATACCTGTACTGTCTCCATTATTTAATACCTTGATGTCACACAACAAGGTGCTCCTCTGGTGTGTGTACAGTGTGTGTGTGTGTGTGTGTACAGTGTGTGTGTGTGTGTGTGTGTGTGTGTGTGTACAGTGTGTGTGCAAGTACAGTGTGTGTGTGTGTGCGTACAGTGTGTGTGTGTGTGTGTGCGCGCGTGTACAGTGTGTGTGTGTCTGTGCTGCATGTAGGAGTAGTGACAGGTAGATAATGGCTGAATGAATAATTCAAAATGGTGTCCTCTACGGCACGGTGAGACGGTGAACCAGCTAGCGGACGACATCACGACACGACCAGAGGAGTATAACACGAAGCCAGCTCTTCAATTAATCAGGAGAGGAGATCTGGACAAATAGACAACAACAACGGAGGAGGAGGAGGAGGAGGAGGAGGGGGGGGGGGGGGGAGGAGGAGGGGAGGAGGAGGAGGAAGTCCCCTGCTGTCTCTGTCTGCTTGGTTAACCTTATTAAAGAGCCACTATGACACTGTGGGCACTTCCTGGTGGTACGATACAGGACCATGATAGTTCTCCTCTACCTAGTGGTACTATACAGGACCATGATAGTTCTCCTCTACCTAGTGGTACGATATAGGACCATGATAGTTCTCCTCTACCTAGTGGTACGATACAGGACCATGATAGTTCTCCTCTACCTAGTGGTACGATACAGGACCATGATAGTTCTCCTCTACCTAGTGGTACTATACAGGACCATGATAGTTCTCCTCTTCCTGGTGGTACGATACAGGACCATGATAGTTCTCCTCTACCTAGTGGTACGATACAGGACCATGATAGTTCTCCTCTACCTAGTGATACTATACAGGACCATGATAGTTCTCCTCTACCTAGTGGTACTATACAGGACCATGATAGTTATCCTCTACCTAGTGATACTATCTATACAGGACCATGATAGTTCTCCTCTTCCTGGTGGTACGATACAGGACCATTATAGTTCTCCTCTACCTAGTGATACTATCTATACAGGACCATGATAGTTATCCTCCACCTAGTGATAGCTACACAGAGACACAGAGACACAGAGAGACACAGAGAGAGACACAGAGACACAGAGAGACAGACAGAGACACAGAGAGACAGACAGAGACACAGAGAGACAGACAGAGACACAGAGGGACAGACAGAGAGAAAGACACAGATAGAGACAGACAGAAACGATAACAACAGTAGTTAGCCTGACCTGGTCTGTATGAGCCAAAGGTGTGCGCCAGTCTGTTGAGCAGGTCAGGGTTGTCATAGCGATCCTCGTTAGCCACCACCCAGAAACAGCTCTCGGACATCTCCTGGGGGCGGATCTACACACAGACACACCAATAGAAGGCAGGCGAGACCAGCGGGTTAATATGTGAACATGGACAAGCAGCCACAAAGGAAGTACTGAGCACATATGAATCTCATTTGCATAGTCCCTCCCCTATACACACCACAACACACCATCACAGCAGAGTCTCAGTCTACAGCTGATAGAAGGACCAAACACACATATGAATCTCATTTGCATAGTCCCTCCCCTATACACACCACAACACACCTTCACAGCAGCGTCTCAGTCTACAGCTGATAGAAGGACCAAACACACATATGAATCTCATTTGCATAGTCCCTCCCCTATACACACCACAACACACCTTCACAGCAGCGTCTCAGTCTACAGCTGATAGAAGGACCAAACACACATATGAATCTCATTTGCATAGTCCCTCCCTTATACACACCATCGTCTCAGTCTACAGCTGATAGAAGGGGGGGTATGACTGAAGACACGTGACCTTTACAATAACAAGAACCATGGATAGACTCCCCAGCAACACACACACACACACACACACACACACACTCTCTTCCTATCTTGGAGTAGGGCCACACCAGGTCAAGGGGGTGTCAAAACATCAAAAGGAAGAGACTAGCTAATAAGCTAGCTATTAGCCTTTCCCATCTCTCTCCTACGTCTTCCCTGACACATCTCTGAGGACTGCTCTAGCTGGTCCTGATAGAGATAGTGGCTGCTGTTCTAGCTGGTCCTGATAGAGATAGTGGCTGCTGTTCTAGCTGGTCCTGATATAGATAGTGTCTGCTGTTCTAGCTGGTCCTGATATAGTGTCTGCTGTTCTAGCTGGTCCTGAAAGAGATAGTGTCTGCTGTTCTAGCTGGTCCTGATAGAGATAGTGTCTGCTGTTCTAGCTGGTCCTGATAGAGATAGTGTCTGCTGTTCTAGCTGGTCCTGATAGAGATAGTGTCTGTTGTTCTAGCTGGTCCTGATAGAGATAGTGTCTGCTGTTCTAGCTGGTCCTGATAGAGATAGTGTCTGCTGTTCTAGCTGGTCCTGATAGAGATAGTGGCTGCTGTTCTAGCTGGTACTGATAGATAGTGACTGCTGTTCTAGCTGGTCCTGATAGATAGTGGCTGCTGTTCTAGCTGGTCCTGATAGAGATAGTGTCTGCTGTTCTAGCTGGTCCTGATATAGTGTCTGCTGTTCTAGCTGGTCCTGATAGAGATAGTGTCTGCTGTTCTAGCTGGTCCTGATAGAGATAGTGGCTGCTGTTCTAGCTGGTACTGATAGATAGTGACTGCTGTTCTAGCTGGTCCTGATAGATAGTGGCTGCTGTTCCAGCTGGTCCTGAAAGAGATAGTGTCTGCTGTTCTAGCTGGTCCTGATAGAGATAGTGTCTGCTGTTCTAGCTGGTCCTGATAGAGATAGGGGCTGCTGTTCTAGCTGGTCCAGCCACCCACCCACACACAATAACATGCACACACATACACACACTACCTCCCCACCCGCAGGCAAGCACACACACACACACACACACACACACACACACACACTGCGGCCTCCGTCCCGTAGAGCAGGACTACAGACACTGAGCACAGTGTTCAGATGAATGACTTGAGGAGCAGCATGGATCGATGGGCTCACCAACGCTGGGTCTGTCACCACGGGTGAGTTAGGCAGGTTTAGGAATCATTTAGTCTGAGAGTAACACCACGGGTGAGTTAGGTGGTTTAGGAAACATTTAGTCTGACAGTAACACCACGGGTGAGTTAGACAGGTTTAGTCTGACAGTAAAACCACGGGTGAGTTAGACAGGTTTAGGAAACATTTAATCTGTATCAGCTGGTCTGACAGTAACACCACGGGTGAGAGAGGCAGGTTTAGGAATCATTTAGTCTGTATCAGCTGGTCTGACAGTAACATCACGGGTGAGTTAGACAGGTTTAGTCTGACAGTAACACCACGGGTGAGTGAGGCAGGTTTAGGAATCATTTAGTCAGTATCAGCTGGTCTGACAGTAACACCACGGGTGAGTTAGGCAGGTTTAGGAATCATTTAGTCTGTATCAGCTGGTCTGACAGTAACACCACGGGTGAGTTAGACAGGTTTAGTCTGACAGTAACACCACGGGTGAGTGAGGCAGGTTTAGGAATCATTTAGTCGGTATCAGCTGTCTGACACCCCGGGTGAGTTAGACAGGTTTAGGAATCATTTAGTCGGTATCAGCTGGTCTGAGAGTAAAACCACGGGTGAGTTAACCAGGTTTAGGAATCATTTAGTCTGTATCAGCTGGTCTGACAGTAACACCACGGGTGAGTTAGACAGGTTTAGTCTGACAGTAACACCACGGGTGAGTGAGGCAGGTTTAGGAATCATTTAGTCTGTATCAGCTGGTCTGACAGTAACATCACGGGTGAGTTAGGCAGGTTTAGTCTGACAGTAACACCACGGGTGAGTTAGACAGGTTTAGGAATCATTTACTCTGTATCAGCTGGTCTGACAGTAACACCACGGGTGAGTTAGACAGGTTTAGGAATTATTTAGTCTGAATCAGCTGGTCTGACAGTAACACCACGGGTGAGCTAGACAGGTTTAGGAAACATTTAGTCTGTATCAGCTGGTCTGACAGTAACACCACGGGTGAGTTAGACAGGTTTAGTCTGACAGTAACACCACGGGTGAGTGAGGCAGGTTTAGGAATCATTTAGTCGGTATCAGCTGGTCTGACAGTAACACCACGGGTGAGTTAGACAGGTTTAGGAATCATTTAGTCGGTATCAGCTGGTCTGACAGTAAAACCACGGGTGAGTTAGACAGGTTTAGGAATCATTTAGTCTGTATCAGCTGGTCTGACAGTAACACCACGGGTGAGTTAGACAGGTTTAGTCTGACAGTAACACCACGGGTGAGTGAGGCAGGTTTAGGAATCATTTAGTCTGTATCAGCTGGTCTGACAGTAACATCACGGGTGAGTTAGGCAGGTTTAGTCTGACAGTAACACCACGGGTGAGTTAGACAGGTTTAGGAATCATTTAGTCTGTATCAGCTGGTCTGACAGTAACACCACGGGTGAGTTAGACAGGTTTAGGAATTATTTAGTCTGAATCAGCTGGTCTGACAGTAACACCACGGGTGAGTTAGACAGGTTTAGGAAACATTTAGTCTGTATCAGCTGGTCTGACAGTAACACCACGGGTGAGTTAGACAGGTTTAGTCTGACAGTAACACCACGGGTGAGTTAGACAGGTTTAGGAAACATTTAGTCGGACAGTAACACCACGGGTGAGTTAGACAGGTTTAGTCTGACAGTAACACCACAGGTGAGTTAGACAGGTTTAGGAAACATTTAGTCTGTATCAGCTGGTCTGACAGTAACACCACGGGTGAGTTAGACAGGTTTAGTCTGACAGTAACACCACGGGTGAGTTAGACAGGTTTAGGAAACATTTAGTCTGTATCAGCTGGTCTGACAGTAACACCACGGGTGAGTTAGACAGGTTTAGGAATCATTTAGTCTGACAGTAACACCACGGGTGAGTTAGGCAGGTTTAGTCTGACAGTAACACCACGGGTGAGTTAGACAGGTTTAGGAAACATTTAGTCTGTATCAGCTGGCCTGACAGTAACACCACGGGTGAGTTAGACAGGTTTAGGAATCATTTAGTCTGACAGTAACACCACGGGTGAGTTAGACAGGTTTAGTCTGACAGTAACACCACGGGTGAGTTAGACAGGTTTAGTCTGACAGTAACACCACGGGTGAGTTAGACAGGTTTAGTCTGACAGTAACACCACGGGTGAGTGAGACAGGTTTAGTCTGACAGTAACACCACGGGTGAGTTAGACAGGTTTAGTCTGACAGTAACACCCCGGGTGAGTTAGACAGGTTTAGGAATAATTTAGTCTGTATCAGCTGGTTGAATGCTACTTGAAGGATCGAGGGGGAAAAGCTGAGACATTTTAAAGTAAGTTGTTTATTTTTAAAGTCCAACTTTCTTCTCTGACATATATATCTTATCTTTATTTATATATATATATAAAATGGCAACAACAAGCAACAGTACAGATGTTTCCAGGGCTAGCGTTTCCGTGCCAACAGCCATTTAAAGCCGGGGGGGCTCCTCCCTCTCCTCTCTGATTGGACCAGAAGTCTCAGACGAGACTTGGCTCAGCACAGAAGACCAGATGTTGTTTCATCTCGTCTCGGTGATATTACTTCACGCTATTTTACAATTCATATTTTTGTTTAAATCTCACTTCCCTGTTTTTTTCTCCTTCCCCATAAACGTTTATCCAGCTGTTGAACAAGCTGGACCATCTGACCTGTTGGGGAAGGAAGCTCTGGGAGCAAGGATACGTCCCAAACGACACCCAACTACCTATATATATAACATCAGAGAACTACTTTTTAAGCCATGGTAAAGTAGTGCACGACACGCTGAATATTAGGGTGTGATTAGGTGACGCCTTTGGTGTTGTGATCAGCTTGTAAACAGGTTTCAATGAGACAGGTTTCAAAGGAGACCCCTTTGTGGTGGTGTGCAGCTGTACAGGACGACACACACACACACACACACACACACACACGTTTAATATGCATGAATCTATCCCCCCCCCCCCCCCCCCCCCCCCCCCCAAAAAAAAAAAAAACTCTACACTGATAGGACTTGAAAGTTTAGAGACGGTGCCTCTAAAACTCAGGAGAGATCGCTAGAGAATTTAATTTATTGTGTGATCAGCAGGCAGGGCTCTTGAGTAGCACTTCACACACACACACACACACACACACACACACACCTGAAAACAAGCCTTGTTCACAGCCACATGCTGGGTTTTCAGACACACACCATGTTTAGCAAGATCTATTAGCTACAGAAGGCCAGGCAGTGTGTGGGAGGAGGCTAGGGTAATGGACGAGGAGAGTGGATGTGTGTGTGTGAGCGAGTGACTGAGTGAGTGACTGAGTGAGTGAGTGACTGAATGAGTGACTGAATGAGTGAGACTGTCTGACTGAGTGACTGACTGAGTGAGTGACTGAGTGAGTGAGTGAGTCTCACCTTGGACCAGTTGAGGCGCTTCATGGAAGTCTCAAGCTTGAACTCCTTCTTGGGCCGGAGTCCGAAAGGCAAGGTGTTGTGGGTAGGCGAGCCCAGCCCACAGAACCCCGGGGGAGGAGGAGGGGGAGGGGGACAACCGAACGGGGGAGGCACTCCTGGTGGGGGAGGTGGGCCGCAGCCTGGGAGTGGGGGAGGAGGAGGGGGAGGAGGCATGGGACCTCCCGGACCAGAAGGAGGCGGAGGGAGGGAAGGAAAGGAGGAGGAGGGGAAGCCAGCCTGGGAAGGACGGGCGGAGGAGAGGGCCACTGGGACCGCTCCAAACTGAGGAGGAAAACAACATCAAGGAACTGGATTAGTTTTGATCAACTAAAAAATATGTATTTTTCCAACAACCTCTTACCTACATTTGACATTTAAAGCTGCCAGTTTAACTCAGTTACCGATATCTTTAAGCAGTAAGGCCCGAGGAGGTGTGGTATATGGCCAATATACCACGGCCAAAGTCTATTCTTAAGCACGACGCAACGCGGAGTGCCTGGACACAACCCTTTAGCCGTGGTATATTGGCCATACACCACAATCCCCCGAGGTGCCTTACTGCTATAATAAACTGGTTACCGTGGTAACTAGAGCAGTAAAAAAAAACAAAAAAAAAAACATGTTTTGTCATAACCCGTGGTACACGGTCTGATATACCACGGCTGTCAGCCAATCAGCATTCAGGGCTGGAACCACCCAGTGTATGTATCTGGCTCCTTTGCACCCAAGTATCTCTACTTGCACAATTATCTTCTGCACATCTATTCACTCCAGTGTTTTAATTGCTATATTTTAATTACTTCGCCACCACGGCCTATTTATTGCCTAACCTCCCTTATCTCACCTCATTCGTACACCCTGTATATAGACGTTTTATATTGTATTATTGACTGTTTATTCCATGTGTAACTCTGCTGTTGTTGTTTGTGTCGAACTGCTTTGCTTTATTCTTGAACAGGTCGCAGTTCTAAATGAGAACTTGTTCTCAACTGGCCTACCTGGTTAAATAAAGGTGTTCTCAACTAGCCTACCTGGTTAAATAAAGGTGTTCTCAACTAGCCTACCTGGTTAAATAAAGGTGTTCTCAACTAGCCTACCTGGTTAAATAAAGGTGTTCTCAACTAGCCTACCTGGTTAAATAAAGGTGTTCTCAACTAGCCTACCTGGTTAAATAAAGGTGTTCTCAACTAGCCTACCTGGTTAAATAAAGGTGTTCTCAACTAGCCTACCTGGTTAAATAAAGGTGTTCTCAACTAGCCTACCTGGTTAAATAAAGGTGTTCTCAACTAGCCTACCTGGTTAAATAAAGGTGTTCTCAACTGGCCTACCTGGTTAAATAAAGGTGTTCTCAACTAGCCTACCTGGTTAAATAAAGGTGTTCTCAACTAGCCTACCTGGTTAAATAAAGGTGTTCTCAACTAGCCTACCTGGTTAAATAAAGGTGTTCTCAACTAGCCTACCTGGTTAAATAAAGGTGTTCTCAACTAGCCTACCTGGTTAAATAAAGGTGTTCTCAACTAGGCCTACCTGGTTAAATAAAGGTGTTCTCAACTAGCCTACCTGGTTAAATAAAGGTGTTCTCAACTAGCCTACCTGGTTAAATAAAGGTGTTCTCGACTAGTCTACCTGGTTAAATA
>NW_023493690.1:55000-67500 GCF_013265735.2 Oncorhynchus mykiss
AGTGTGTAGTGTGTAGTGTATAGTGTGTAGTGTATAGTGTATAGTGTGTAGTGTGTAGTGTATAGTGTATAGTGTGTAGTGTATAGTGTAAAGTGTATAGTGTGTAGTGTATAGTGTGTAGTGTATAGTGTATAGTGTGTAGTGTGTAGTGTGTAGTGTATAGTGTGTAGTGTGTAGTGTGTAGTGTATAGTGTGTAGTGTGTAGTGTGTAGTGTGTAGTGTATAGTGTGTAGTGTATAGTGTATAGTGTGTAGTGTGTAGTGTGTAGTGTATAGTGTATAGTGTAGTGTGTAGTGTATAGTGTATAGTGTGTAGTGTGTAGTGTGTAGTGTGTAGTGTGTAGTGTGTAGTGTGTAGTGTGTAGTGTGTAGTGCGTAGTGCGTAGTGCGTAGTGCGTAGTGCGTAGTGCGTAGTGCGTAGTGCGTAGTGCGTAGTGCGTAGTGCGTAGTGCGTAGTGCGTAGTGCGTAGTGTGTAGTGCGTAGTGCGTAGTGCGTAGTGCGTAGTGCATAGTGTATAGTGTATAGTGTGTAGTGTATAGTGTATAGTGTGTAGTGTGTAGTGTATAGTGTGTAGTGTATAGTGTGTAGTGTGTAGTGTGTAGTGTATAGTGTATAGTGTATAGTGTATAGTGTATAGTGTGTAGTGTATAGTGTGTAGTGTATAGTGTATAGTGTGTAGTGTGTAGTGTATAGTGTATAGTGTATAGTGTATAGTGTGTAGTGTGTAGTGTGTAGTGTGTAGTGTGTAGTGTGTAGTGTATAGTGTATAGTGTGTAGTGTGTAGTGTATAGTGTATAGTGTATAGTGTATAGTGTGTAGTGTATAGTGTATAGTGTATAGTGTATAGTGTGTAGTGTATAGTGTATAGTGTATAGTGTAAAGCCTACAGTTAAACCATTTTAAATTCAGACTGCAACACAACACAGTGATGGGGTGTGAATACATTCTGGAGGAGACTCAGTAACATTGTGTACAGACCAAAGCCCATCTATGACAGATATCACAATACGAGGTGAATCAGCCTGGAGACGTTGTTGTATTGTGGAGACTGGAGAGGCTATTCTGTTGGCTTATTACAAAATAGAGAGAGAGAGAGAGAGAATGAGAGAGGGAGAGAGAATGAGAGAGAGAGAGAGCGAGAGAGAGAGAGACATAGAATGAGAGAGTGAGAGAAAGAGAGAGAGACAGAAAAAGAGAGAGAGAGCGAGAGAGAGAGAGAATGAGAGAGAGAGAGAGTGAGAGAGAGTGAGAGAATGAGAGAGAGAGAGAGAGTGAGAGAGAGAATGTGAGCGCGTGTCTCCTCTCTCATCCATCAGGACAGGATGACAGGACCAAACAGTTGACAGTTGTAAACATCTTTAGTGATCAAACCTCATCACTCTGTTGGTTCACTTCAAAAGGTACAAATCGCTGTGAGCAGGACAGAGAGCTGTGTAGATTGTATGGTACAGAGCAAATGGTCTATTGATCCAGACAACAGTTTTACACTGAAGAGCAGAACCACACTAAGGTCAACTCTGGGCTGCTCTCTAACCCTCTCTGGGGGGACTTCAACACAGGAACACAACGGGTAAGTGTGTGTGGGAGTGTCGGGGGGAGAGCAGAGAGACAGAGAGGAGAGAGAAAGCAGAGAGAAAGAGAGAGAAAGCAGAGAGAGAGAGGAGGAGAGAGAGAGGAGGAGAGAAAGAGGAGAGAGAGGAGAGGAGAGGAGAGAGAGGAGAGGAGAGAGGAGAGAGAGGAGAGGAGAGGAGAGAGGAGAGAGAGGAGAGGAGAGAGGAGAGGAGAGAGATGAGAGGAGAGAGAGGAGAGAGATGAGAGGAGAGAGAGGAGAGAGAGGAGAGGAGAGAAAGCAGAGAAAGCAGAGAGAGAGAGAGAGAGAGAGAAGGAAGGTAAATTCTCAGTGTTGTCACTACTATCTCCTGCTCCATCACAAAACATTAACACCAGTGAGAGTGTTGACTCAGAGCCCAGAACACAACACAGCTGGATGTGAGGCCAGTATACCCCACACAACACAGCTCAGTGTGAGGCCAGTATACCCCACACAACACAGCTCAGTGTGAGGCCAGTATACCCCACACAACACAGCTGGATGTGAGGCCAGTATACCCCACACAACACAGCTCAGTGTGAGGCCAGTATACCCCACACAACACAGCTCAGTGTGAGGCCAGTATACCCCACACAACAGGGCTGGATGTGAGGCCAGTATACCCCACACAACAGGACTGGATGTGAGGCCAGTATACCCCACACAACAGGACTGGATGTGAGGCCAGTATACCCCACACAACAGGGCTGGATGTGAGGCCAGTATACCCCACACAACAGGGCTGGATGTGAGGCCAGTATACCCCACACAACAGGGCTGGATGTGAGGCCAGTATACCCCACACAACACAGCTCAGTGTGAGGCCAGTATACCCCACACAACAGGGCTGGATGTGAGGCCAGTATACCCCACACAACAGGACTGGATGTGAGGCCAGTATACCCCACACAACAGGGCTGGATGTGAGGCCAGTATACCCCACACAACAGGGCTGGATGTGAGGCCAGTATACCCCACACAACAGGACTGGAAGTGAGGCCAGTATACCCCACACAACAGGGCTGGATGTGAGGCCAGTATACCCCACACAACAGGGCTGGATGTGAGGCCAGTATACCCCACACAACAGGGCTGGATGTGAGGCCAGTATACCCCACACAACACAGCTCAGTGTGAGGCCAGTATACCCCAAACAACACAGCTCAGTGTGAGGCCAGTATACCCCACACAACACAGCTCAGTGTGAGGCCAGTATACCCCACACAACACAGCTCAGTGTGAGGCCAGTATACCCCACACAACACAGCTCAGTGTGAGGCCAGTATACCCCACACAACACAGCTCAGTGTGAGGCCAGTATACCCCACACAACACAGCTCAGTGTGAGGCCAGTATACCCCACACAACAGGGCTGGATGTGAGGCCAGTATACCCCACACAACAGGACTGGATGTGAGGCCAGTATACCCCACACAACAGGGCTGGATGTGAGGCCAGTATACCCCACACAACAGGGCTGGATGTGAGGCCAGTATACCCCACACAACACAGCTCAGTGTGAGGCCAGTATACCCCACACAACAGGGCTGGATGTGAGGCCAGTATACCCCACACAACAGGACTGGATGTGAGGCCAGTATACCCCACACAACAGGGCTGGATGTGAGGCCAGTATACCCCACACAACAGGGCTGGATGTGAGGCCAGTATACCCCACACAACAGGACTGGAAGTGAGGCCAGTGTACCCCACACAACAGGGCTGGATGTGAGGCCAGTATACCCCACACAACACAGCTCAGTGTGAGGCCAGTATACCCCACACAACACAGCTCAGTGTGAGGCCAGTATACCCCACACAACACAGCTCAGTGTGAGGCCAGTATACCCCACACAACACAGCTCAGTGTGAGGCCAGTATACCCCACACAACACAGCTCAGTGTGAGGCCAGTATACCCCACACAACACAGCTCAGTGTGAGGCCAGTATACCCCACACAACAGGGCTGGATGTGAGGCCAGTATACCCCACACAACAGGACTGGATGTGAGGCCAGTATACCCCACACAACAGGGCTGGATGTGAGGCCAGTATACCCCACACAACAGGGCTGGATGAGAGGCCAGTATACCCCACACAACACAGCTCAGTGTGAGGCCAGTATACCCCACACAACAGGGCTGGATGTGAGGCCAGTATACCCCACACAACAGGACTGGATGTGAGGCCAGTATACCCCACACAACAGGGCTGGATGTGAGGCCAGTATACCCCACACAACAGGACTGGAAGTGAGGCCAGTATACCCCACACAACAGGGCTGGATGTGAGGCCAGTATACCCCACACAACAGGACTGGATGTGAGGCCAGTATACCCCACACAACAGGGCTGGATGTGAGGCCAGTATACCCCACACAACAGGGCTGGATGTGAGGCCAGTATACCCCACACAACACAGCTCAGTGTGAGGCCAGTATACCCCACACAACAGGGCTGAATGTGAGGCCAGTTTACCCCACACAACAGGGCTGGATGTGAGGCCAGTATACCCCACACAACAGGACTGGAAGTGAGGCCAGTATACCCCACACAACAGGGTTGGATGTGCTCCAAACGGCCCCATACTCCCTATACCATGCACTAGGGCCCATAGCACCACTACATAGTGAATAGTGGTCCATTTGGAACCCAAGGCGCTGTGAGGCAGTATAGCACCACTACATAGTGAATAGTGGTCCATTTGGAACCCAAGGCGCTGTGAGGCAGTATAGCACCACTACATAGTGAATAGTGGTCCATTTGGAACCCAAGGCGCTGTGAGGCAGTATAGCACCACTACATAGTGAATAGTGGTCCATTTGGAACCCAAGGCGCTGTGAGGCAGTATAGCACCACTACATAGTGAATAGTGGTCCATTTGGAACCCAAGACGCTGTGAGGCAGTATAGGACAACTACATAGTGAATAGTGGTCCATTTGGAACCCAAGGCGCTGTGAGGCAGTATAGCACCACTACATAGTGAATAGTGGTCCATTTGGAACCCAAGGCGCTGTGAGGCAGTATAGGACAACTACATAGTGAATAGTGGTCCATTTGGAACCCAAGGCGCTGTGAGGCAGTATAGCACCACTACATAGTGAATAGTGGTCCATTTGGAACCCAAGACGCTGTGAGGCAGTATAGGACCACTACATAGTGAATAGTGGTCCATTTGGAACCCAAGACGCTGTGAGGCAGTATGAACAGAACAAGGCTTTGAAGAACAGCTTTTCTCTGCTCTCTATAAAAGCTACACCCCCCCTCCTAACGACTTCTATCTGCTGCGGCAACAGTTACAGGAGAAGATAAAGCATGAATAGTGTGTTTAGCCCTGTGGGGATGGTGTCCGGGCCCACCGCTAGCTAGCTAACACAACCTTTAACCTGTTACACACAGAATGAGACGGAAGGAGAGAGGAGGGAAGGAGAGAGGAGACGAGGAGAGAGAAGAGAATGAGAGAATGAGACGGAATGAGAGGAGGGAATGAGAGAGGAAGGAGGAGAGAGAGGGAGAGAGAGAGGAAGGAGAAGAGGGAGAGAGAGAGGAAGGAGAAGAGGGAGGAGGAGAGGGAGGGAGAGAGAGAGGGAGAGAGGAAAGAGAAGAGGGAGGGAGAGAGGGAGGGAGAGAGGGAGGGAGAAGAGGGAGGGAGAAGAGGGAGGGAGAGGAAGGAGGAGAGGAAGGAGGAGAGGGAGAGAGGAAGGAGAAGAGGGAGGGAGAGAGGAAGAAGAGGGAGGAGAGGGAGAAGAGAGAGGGAGAAGAGGGAGAGAGGAAGGAGAAGAGGGAGGGAGAGAGGGAGAAGAGGCAGACAGAATAAATTGCTTTAAGAACAATTTCCTTTCACAGGATAGAGATCTGTGATTAAAACACCAAAATTAAGTAAAAACAGACGAGGCCGTGTGGCAATTACTGCTCACCTCAAATGGCCGAAAGACAACAGCTTCTATCAAACCACACTAAGACTATTACTGCTCACCTCAAATGGCCGAAAGACAACAGCTTCTATCAAACCACACTAAGACTATTACTGCTCACCTCAAATGGCCGAAAGACAACAGCTTCTATCAAACCACACTAAGACTATTACTGCTCACGTCAAATGGCCGAAAGACAACAGCTTCTATCAAACCACACTAGGACTATTACTGCTCACCTCAAATGGCCGAAAGACAACAGCTTCTATCAAACCACACTAAGACAATTACTGCTCACCTCAAATGGCCGAAAGACAACAGCTTCTATCAAACCACACTAGGACTATTACTGCTCACCTCAAATGGCCGAAAGACAACAGCTTCTATCAAACCACACGATGACTATTACTGCTCACCTCAAATGGCCGAAAGACAACAGCTTCTATCAAACCACACGATGACTATTACTGCTCACCTCAAATGGCCGAAAGACAACAGCTTCTATCAAACCACACTAGGACAATTACTGCTCACCTCAAATGGCCGAAAGACAACAGCTTCTATCAAACCACACTAAGACAATTACTGCTCACCTCAAATGGCCGAAAGACAACAGCTTCTATCAAACCACACTAGGACTATTACTGCTCACCTCAAATGGCCGAAAGACAACAGCTTCTATCAAACCACACTAGGACTATTACTGCTCACCTCAAATGGCCGAAAGACAACAGCTTCTATCAAACCACACGATGACAATTACTGCTCACCTCAAATGGCCGAAAGACAACAGCTTCTATCAAACCACACTAGGACTATTACTGCTCACCTCAAATGGCCGAAAGACAACAGCTTCTATCAAACCACACTATGACTATTACTGCTCACCTCAAATGGCCGAAAGACAACAGCTTCTATCAAAACACACTAAGACAATTACTGCTCACCTCGAATGGCCGAAAGACAACAGCTTCTATCAAACCACACTAAGACAATTACTGCTCACCTCAAATGGCCGAAAGACAACAGCTTCTATCAAAACACACTAAGACTATTACTGCTCACCTCAAATGGCTGAAAGACAACAGCTTCTATCAAACCACACGATGACAATTACTGCTCACCTCAAATGGCCGAAAGACAACAGCTTCTATCAAACCACACTAAGACAATTACTGCTCACCTCAAATGGCCGAAAGACAACAGCTTCTATCAAACCACACTAAGACAATTACTGCTCACCTCAAATGGCCGAAAGACAACAGCTTCTATCAAACCACACGATGACTATTACTGCTCACCTCAAATGGCTGAAAGACAACAGCTTCTATCAAACCACACTAAGACAATTACTGCTCACCTCAAATGGCCGAAAGACAACAGCTTCTATCAAACCACACGATGACTATTACTGCTCACCTCAAATGGCCGAAAGACAACAGCTTCCCCTCATACAATAGAGATAGTACTAATACAATAGAGATAGTACTAATACAATAGAGATAGTACCTACCCCTCATACAATAGAGATAGTACTAATACAATAGAGATAGTACTAATACAATAGAGATAGTACATACCCCTCATACAATAGAGAGAGTTCCTACCCCTCATACAATAGAGAGAGTTCCTACCCCTCATACAATAGAGAGAGTACCTACCCCTCATACAATAGAGAGAGTACCTACCCCTCATACAATAGAGAGAGTACCTACCCCTCATACAATAGAGGTAGTACTAATACAATAGAGATAGTACATACCCCTCATACAATAGAGAGAGTTCCTACCCCTCATACAATAGAGAGAGTACCTACCCCTCATACAATAGAGGTAGTACTAATACAATAGAGATAGTACATACCCCTCATACAATAGAGGTAGTACTAATACAATAGAGATAGTACCTACCCCTCATACAATAGAGGTAGTACTAATACAATAGAGATAGTACATACCCCTCATACAATAGAGAGAGTACTAATACAATAGAGATAGTACCTACCCCTCATACAATAGAGATAGTACTAATACAATAGAGACAGTACATACCCCTCATACAATAGAGAGAGTACCTACCCCTCATACAATAGAGATAGTACTAATACAATAGAGACAGTACATACCCCTCATACAATAGAGATAGTACCTACCCCTCATACAATAGAGACAGTACCTACCCCTCATACAATAGAGATAGTACCTACCCCTCATACAATAGAGACAGTACCTACCCCTCATACAATAGAGACAGTACCTACCCCTCATACAATAGAGATAGTACCTACCCCTCATACAATAGAGACAGTACTTACCCCTCATACAATAGAGACAGTACCTACCCCTCATACAATAGAGACAGTACCTACCCCTCATACAATAGAGATAGTACCTACCCCTCATACAATAGAGATAGTACCTACCCCTCATACAATAGAGACAGTACCTACCCCTCATACAATAGAGACAGTACCTACCCCTCATACAATAGAGAGAGTACCTACCCCTCATACAATAGAGATAGTACCTACCCCTCATACAATAGAGACAGTACCTACCCCTCATACAATAGAGACAGTACTTACCCCTCATACAATAGAGATAGTACTTACCCCTCATACAATAGAGACAGTACCTACCCCTCATACAATAGAGAGAGTACCTACCCCTCATACAATAGAGATAGTACCTACCCCTCATACAATAGAGACAGTACCTACCCCTCATACAATAGAGACAGTACCTACCCCTCATACAATAGAGACAGTACCTACCCCTCATACAATAGAGACAGTACCTACCCCTCATACAATAGAGACAGTACTTACCCCTCATACAATAGAGGTAGTACTAATACAATAGAGATAGTACCTACCCCTCATACAATAGAGATAGTACCTACCCCTCATACAATAGAGATAGTACCTACCCCTCATACAATAGAGATAGTACCTACCCCTCATACAATAGAGATAGTACCTACCCCTCATACAATAGAGATAGTACCTACCCCTCATACAATAGAGACAGTACCTACCCCTCATACAATAGAGAGAGTACCTACCCCTCATACAATAGAGAGAGTACCTACCCCTCATACAATAGAGATAGTACCTACCCCTCATACAATAGAGAGAGTACCTACCCCTCATACAATAGAGACAGTACCTACCCCTCATACAATAGAGATAGTACCTACCCCTCATACAATAGAGATAGTACCTACCCCTCATACAATAGAGATAGTACCTACCCCTCATACAATAGAGGTAGTACCTACCCCTCATACAATAGAGATAGTACCTACCCCTCATACAATAGAGACAGTACCTACCCCTCATACAATAGAGACAGTACCTACCCCTCATACAATAGAGACAGTACCTACCCCTCATACAATAGAGACAGTACCTACCCCTCATACAATAGAGACAGTACCTACCCCTCATACAATAGAGACAGTACCTACCCCTCATACAATAGAGACAGTACCTACCCCTCATACAATAGAGAGAGTACCTACCCCTCATACAATAGAGGTAGTACTAATACAATAGAGATAGTACCTACCCCTCATACAATAGAGGTAGTACTAATACAATAGAGACAGTACCTACCCCTCATACAATAGAGACAGTACTTACCCCTCATACAATAGAGGTAGTACTAATACAATAGAGATAGTACCTACCCCTCATACAATAGAGATAGTACCTACCCCTCATACAATAGAGACAGTACTTACCCCTCATACAATAGAGGTAGTACTAATACAATAGAGATAGTACCTACCCCTCATACAATAGAGACAGTACCTACCCCTCATACAATAGAGATAGTACCTACCCCTCATACAATAGAGATAGTACCTACCCCTCATACAATAGAGATAGTACTTACCCCTGAATACAACAGGTGTAGTAGACCTCACAGTGAAATGCTGAATACAACAGGTGTAGTAGACCTCACAGTGAAATGCTGAATACAACAGGTGTAGTAGACCTTACAGTGAAATGCTGAATACAACAGGTGTAGTAGACCTCACAGTGAAATGCTGAATACAACAGGTGTAGTAGACCTCACAGTGAAATGCTGAATACAACAGGTGTAGTAGACCTTACAGTGAAATGCTGAATACAACAGGTGTAGTAGACCTCACAGTGAAATGCTGAATACAACAGGTGTAGTAGACCTTACAGTGAAATGCTGAATACAACAGGTGTAGTAGACCTCACAGTGAAATGCTGAATACAACAGGTGTAGTAGACCTTACAGTGAAATGCTGAATACAACAGGTGTAGTAGACCTTACAGTGAAATGCTGAATACAACAGGTGTAGTAGACCTCACAGTGAAATGCTGAATACAACAGGTGTACTAGACCTTACAGTGAAATGCTGAATACAACAGGTGTAGTAGACCTTACAGTGAAATGCTGAATACAACAGGTGCAGTAGACCTTATCGTTAGATGCTGAATACAACAGGTGTAGTAGACCTTACAGTGAAATGCTGAATACAACAGGTGTAGTAGACCTTACAGTGAAATGCTGAATACAACAGGTGTAGTAGACCTTACAGTGAAATGCTGAATACAACAGGTGTAGTAGACCTCACAGTGAAATGCTGAATACAACAGGTGTAGTAGACCTCACAGTGAAATGCTGAATACAACAGGTGTAGTAGACCTTACAGTGAAATGCTGAATACAACAGGTGTAGTAGACCTTACAGTGAAATGCTGAATACAACAGGTGTAGTAGACCTTACAGTGAAATGCTGAATACAACAGGTGTAGTAGACCTTACAGTGAAATGCTGAATACAACAGGTGTAGTAGACCTTACAGTGAAATGCTGAATACAACATATACATATATATATATATACATTAGAGAGGCTATATACAGTAGAGAGGTTATATACAGTAGTGAGGCTATATACAGTAGAGAGGCTATATACAGTAGAGAGGTTATATACAGTAGAGAGGCTATATACAGTAGAGGCTATATACAGTAGAGGGGCTATATACAGTAGAGAGGCTATATACAGTAGAGGGGCTATATACAGTAGAGGGGCTATATACAGTAGAGAGGCTATATACAGTAGAGGGGCTATATACAGTAGAGGCTATATACAGTAGAGAGGTTATATACAGTAGAGAGGCTATATACAGTAGAGGCTATATACAGTAGAGGGGCTATATACAGTAGAGAGGCTATATACAGTAGAGGGGCTATATACAGTAGAGAGGTTATATACAGTAGAGAGGCTATATACAGTAGAGGCTATATACAGTAGAGGGGCTATATACAGTAGAGAGGCTATATACAGTAGAGGGGCTATATACAGTAGAGAGGCTATATACAGTAGAGGGGCTATATACAGTAGAGAGGTTATATACAGTAGTGAGGCTATATACAGTAGAGAGGCTATATACAGTAGAGAGGTTATATACAGTAGAGAGGCTATATACAGTAGAGGCTATATACAGTAGAGGGGCTATATACAGTAGAGAGGCTATATACAGTAGAGGGGCTATATACAGTAGAGGGGCTATATACAGTAGAGAGGCTATATACAGTAGAGGGGCTATATACAGTAGAGGCTATATACAGTAGAGAGGTTATATACAGTAGAGAGGCTATATACAGTAGAGGCTATATACAGTAGAGGGGCTATATACAGTAGAGAGGCTATATACAGTAGAGGGGCTATATACAGTAGAGGGGCTATATACAGTAGAGAGGCTATATACAGTAGTGAGGCTATATACAGTAGAGGGGCTATATACAGTAGAGAGGCTATATACAGTAGTGAGGCTATATACAGTAGAGAGGCTATATACAGTAGAGAGGCTATATACAGTAGAGAGGCTATATACAGTAGAGGGGCTATATACAGTAGAGGCTATATACAGTAGAGAGGTTATATACAGTAGAGAGGCTATATACAGTAGAGGCTATATACAGTAGAGAGGCTATATACAGTAGAGAGGCTATATACAGTAGAGGGGCTATATACAGTAGAGGCTATATACAGTAGAGAGGTTATATACAGTAGAGAGGCTATATACAGTAGAGGCTATATACAGTAGAGGGGCTATATACAGTAGAGAGGCTATATACAGTAGAGGGGCTATATACAGTAGAGGGGCTATATACAGTAGAGAGGCTATATACAGTAGTGAGGCTATATACAGTAGAGGGGCTATATACAGTAGAGAGGCTATATACAGTAGTGAGGCTATATACAGTAGAGAGGCTATATACAGTAGAGAGGCTATATACAGTAGAGAGGCTATATACAGTAGAGAGGCTATATACAGTAGAGAGGCTATATACAGTAGTGAGGCTATATACAGTAGTGAGGCTATATACAGTAGAGAGGCTATATACAGTAGAGATGCTATATACAGTAGAGGGGCTATATACAGTAGAGGGGCTATATACAGTAGAGGGGCTATATACAGTAGAGAGGCTATATACAGTAGTGAGGCTATATACAGTAGAGAGGCTATATACAGTAGAGAGGCTATATACAGTAGAGAGGCTATATACAGTAGAGAGGCTATATACAGTAGAGGGGCTATATACAGTAGAGGGGCTATATACAGTAGAGGGGCTATATACAGTAGAGAGGCTATATACAGTAGTGAGGCTATATACAGTAGAGAGGCTATATACAGTAGAGAGGCTATATACAGTAGAGAGGCTATATACAGTAGAGAGGCTATATACAGTAGAGAGGCTATATACAGTAGTGAGGCTATATACAGTAGTGAGGCTATATACAGTAGAGAGGCTATATACAGTAGAGATGCTATATACAGTAGAGGGGCTATATACAGTAGAGGGGCTATATACAGTAGAGGGGCTATATACAGTAGAGAGGCTATATACAGTAGAGATGCTATATACAGTAGAGGGGCTATATACAGTAGAGGGGCTATATACAGTAGAGGGGCTATATACAGTAGAGAGGCTATATACAGTAGAGA
>NW_023493690.1:77500-95000 GCF_013265735.2 Oncorhynchus mykiss
TCTGTTACTGGTCCTGTAACGTTCCCTCTGCGGAGAGAGACCGGGTCTGTTACTAGTCCTGTAACGTTCCCTCTGCGGAGAGAGACCGGGTCTGTTACTAGTCCTGTAACGTTCCCTCTGCGGAGAGAGACCGGGTCTGTTACTAGTCCTGTAACGTTCCCTCTGTTGGAGAGAGACCGGGTCTGTTACTAGTCCTGTAACGTTCCCGCTGCGGAGAGAGACCGGGTCTGTTACTAGTCCTGTAACGTTCCCTCTGCGGAGAGAGACCGGGTCTGTTACTAGTCCTGTAACGTTCCCGCTGCAGAGAGAGACCGGGTCTGTTACTAGTCCTGTAACGTTCCTTCTGCGGAGAGAGACCGGGTCTGTTACTAGTCCTGTAACGTTCCCTCTGCGGAGAGAGACCGGGTCTGTTACTAGTCCTGTAACGTTCCCGCTGCGGAGAGAGACCGGGTCTGTTACTAGTCCTGTAACGTTCCCTCTGCGGAGAGAGACCGGGTCTGTTACTAGTCCTGTAACGTTCCCTCTGCGGAGAGAGACCGGGTCTGTTACTAGTCCTGTAACGTTCCCGCTGCGGAGAGAGACCGGGTCTGTTACTAGTCCTGTAACGTTCCCTCTGCGGAGAGAGACCGGGTCTGTTACTAGTCCTGTAACGTTCCCTCTGCGGAGAGAGACCGGGTCTGTTACTAGTCCTGTAACGTTCCCTCTGCGGAGAGAGACCGGGTCTGTTACTAGTCCTGTAACGTGATCCCTCTGCGGAGAGAGACCGGGTCTGTTACTAGTCCTGTAACGTGATCCCTCTGCGGAGAGAGACCGGGTCTGTTACTAGTCCTGTAACGTGATCCCTCTGCGGAGAGAGACCGGGTCTGTTACTAGTCCTGTAACGTTCCCTCTGCGGAGAGAGACCGGGTCTGTTACTAGTCCTGTAACGTTCCCTCTGCGGAGAGAGACCGGGTCTGTTACTAGTCCTGTAACGTTCCCTCTGCGGAGAGAGACCGGGTCTGTTACTAGTCCTGTAACGTTCCCGCTGCGGAGAGAGACCGGGTCTGTTACTAGTCCTGTAACGTTCCCTCTGCGGAGAGAGACCGGGTCTGTTACTAGTCCTGTAACGTTCCCTCTGCGGAGAGAGACCGGGTCTGTTACTAGTCCTGTAACGTTCCCTCTGCGGAGAGAGACCGGGTCTGTTACTAGTCCTGTAACGTTCCCTCTGCGGAGAGAGACCGGGTCTGTTACTAGTCCTGTAACGTTCCCTCTGCGGAGAGAGACCGGGTCTGTTACTAGTCCTGTAACGTTCCCTCTGCGGAGAGAGACCGGGTCTGTTACTAGTCCTGTAACGTTCCCACTGCGGAGAGAGACCGGGTCTGTTACTAGTCCTGTAACGTTCCCTCTGCGGAGAGAGACCGGGTCAGTTACTAGTCCTGTAACGTTCCCTCTGCGGAGAGAGACCGGGTCTGTTACTAGTCCTGTAACGTTCCCTCTGCGGAGAGAGACCGGGTCTGTTACTAGTCCTGTAACGTTCCCTCTGCGGAGAGAGACCGGGTCTGTTACTAGTCCTGTAACGTTCCCTCTGCGGAGAGAGACCGGGTCTGTTACTGGTCCTGTAACGTTCCCTCTGCGGAGAGAGACCGGGTCTGTTACTAGTCCTGTAACGTTCCCTCTGCGGAGAGAGACCGGGTCTGTTACTAGTCCTGTAACGTTCCCTCTGCGGAGAGAGACCGGGTCTGTTACTAGTCCTGTAACGTTCCCTCTGTTGGAGAGAGACCGGGTCTGTTACTAGTCCTGTAACGTTCCCTCTGCGGAGAGAGACCGGGTCTGTTACTGGTCCTGTAACGTTCCCTCTGCGGAGAGAGACCGGGTATGTTACTAGTCCTGTAACGTTCCCTCTGCGGAGAGAGACCGGGTCTGTTACTGGTCCTGTAACGTTCCCTCTGCGGAGAGAGACCGGGTCTGTTACTAGTCCTGTAACGTTCCCTCTGCGGAGAGAGACCGGGTCTGTTACTAGTCCTGTAACGTTCCCTCTGCGGAGAGAGACCGGGTCTGTTACTAGTCCTGTAACGTTCCCTCTGCGGAGAGAGACCGGGTCTGTTACTGGTCCTGTAACGTTCCCGCTGCGGAGAGAGACCGGGTCTGTTACTAGTCCTGTAACGTTCCCTCTGCGGAGAGAGACCGGGTCTGTTACTAGTCCTGTAACGTTCCCTCTGTTGGAGAGAGACCGGGTCTGTTACTAGTCCTGTAACGTTCCCTCTGCGGAGAGAGACCGGGTCTGTTACTAGTCCTGTAACGTTCCCACTGCGGAGAGAGACCGGGTCTGTTACTAGTCCTGTAACGTTCCCGCTGCGGAGAGAGACCGGGTCTGTTACTAGTCCTGTAACGTTCCCTCTGCGGAGAGAGACCGGGTCTGTTACTAGTCCTGTAACGTTCCCTCTGCGGAGAGAGACCGGGTCTGTTACTAGTCCTGTAACGTTCCCTCTGCGGAGAGAGACCGGGTCTGTTACTGGTCCTGTAACGTTCCCTCTGCGGAGAGAGACCGGGTCTGTTACTAGTCCTGTAACGTTCCCTCTGCGGAGAGAGACCGGGTCTGTTACTAGTCCTGTAACGTTCCCTCTGCGGAGAGAGACCGGGTCTGTTACTAGCCCTGTAACGTTCCCTCTGCGGAGAGAGACCGGGTCTGTTACTAGTCCTGTAACGTTCCCTCTGCGGAGAGAGACCGGGTCTGTTACTGGTCCTGTAACGTTCCCTCTGCGGAGAGAGACCGGGTCTGTTACTAGTCCTGTAACGTGTTCCCGCTGCGGAGAGAGACCGGGTCTGTTACTAGTCCTGTAACGTTCCCTCTGCGGAGAGAGACCGGGTCTGTTACTAGTCCTGTAACGTTCCCTCTGTTGGAGAGAGACCGGGTCTGTTACTAGTCCTGTAACGTTCCCTCTGCGGAGAGAGACCGGGTCTGTTACTAGTCCTGTAACGTTCCCTCTGCGGAGAGAGACCGGGTATGTTACTAGTCCTGTAACGTTCCCTCTGTTGGAGAGAGACCGGGTCTGTTACTAGTCCTGTAACGTTCCCTCTGCGGAGAGAGACCGGGTCTGTTACTAGTCCTGTAACGTTCCCACTGCGGAGAGAGACCGGGTCTGTTACTAGTCCTGTAACGTTCCCGCTGCGGAGAGAGACCGGGTCTGTTACTAGTCCTGTAACGTTCCCGCTGCGGAGAGAGACCGGGTCTGTTACTAGTCCTGTAACGTTCCCTCTGTTGGAGAGAGACCGGGTCTGTTACTAGTCCTGTAACGTTCCCTCTGTTGGAGAGAGACCGGGTCTGTTACTGGTCCTGTAACGTTCCCTCTGCGGAGAGAGACCGGGTCTGTTACTAGTCCTGTAACGTTCCCTCTGTTGGAGAGAGACCGGGTCTGTTACTAGTCCTGTAACGTTCCCTCTGCGGAGAGAGACCGGGTCTGTTACTGGTCCTGTAACGTTCCCTCTGCGGAGAGAGACCGGGTATGTTACTAGTCCTGTAACGTTCCCTCTGCGGAGAGAGACCGGGTCTGTTACTGGTCCTGTAACGTTCCCTCTGCGGAGAGAGACCGGGTCTGTTACTAGTCCTGTAACGTTCCCTCTGCGGAGAGAGACCGGGTCTGTTACTAGTCCTGTAACGTTCCCTCTGCGGAGAGAGACCGGGTCTGTTACTAGTCCTGTAACGTTCCCTCTGCGGAGAGAGACCGGGTCTGTTACTGGTCCTGTAACGTTCCCGCTGCGGAGAGAGACCGGGTCTGTTACTAGTCCTGTAACGTTCCCTCTGCGGAGAGAGACCGGGTCTGTTACTAGTCCTGTAACGTTCCCGCTGCGGAGAGAGACCGGGTCTGTTACTAGTCCTGTAACGTTCCCTCTGCGGAGAGAGACCGGGTATGTTACTAGTCCTGTAACGTTCCCGCTGCGGAGAGAGACCGGGTCTGTTACTGGTCCTGTAACGTTCCCTCTGCGGAGAGAGACCGGGTCTGTTACTAGTCCTGTAACGTTCCCGCTGCGGAGAGAGACCGGGTCTGTTACTAGTCCTGTAACGTTCCCTCTGCGGAGAGAGACCGGGTCTGTTACTAGTCCTGTAACGTTCCCTCTGCGGAGAGAGACCGGGTCTGTTACTGGTCCTGTAACGTTCCCTCTGCGGAGAGAGACCGGGTCTGTTACTAGTCCTGTAACGTTCCCTCTGCGGAGAGAGACCGGGTCTGTTACTAGTCCTGTAACGTTCCCTCTGCGGAGAGAGACCGGGTCTGTTACTAGTCCTGTAACATTCCCACTGCGGAGAGAGACCGGGTCTGTTACTAGTCCTGTAACGTTCCCTCTGTTGGAGAGAGACCGGGTCTGTTACTAGTCCTGTAACGTTCCCTCTGTTGGAGAGAGACCGGGTCTGTTACTAGTCCTGTAACGTTCCCTCTGCGGAGAGAGACCGGGTCTGTTACTAGTCCTGTAACGTTCCCTCTGCGGAGAGAGACCGGGTCTGTTACTAGTCCTGTAACGTTCCCGCTGCGGAGAGAGACCGGGTCTGTTACTAGTCCTGTAACGTTCCCTCTGTTGGAGAGAGACCGGGTCTGTTACTAGTCCTGTAACGTTCCCTCTGTTGGAGAGAGACCGGGTCTGTTACTAGTCCTGTAACGTTCCCTCTGCGGAGAGAGACCGGGTCTGTTACTAGTCCTGTAACGTTCCCTCTGCGGAGAGAGACCGGGTCTGTTACTAGTCCTGTAACGTTCCCTCTGCGGAGAGAGACCGGGTCTGTTACTAGTCCTGTAACGTTCCCTCTGCGGAGAGAGACCGGGTCTGTTACTAGTCCTGTAATGTTCCCTCTGCGGAGAGAGACCGGGTCTGTTACTAGTCCTGTAACGTTCCCACTGCGGAGAGAGACCGGGTCTGTTACTAGTCCTGTAACGTTCCCTCTGCGGAGAGAGACCGGGTCTGTTACTAGTCCTGAAACGTTCCCTCTGTTGGAGAGAGACCGGGTCTGTTACTAGTCCTGTAACGTTCCCTCTGCGGAGAGAGACCGGGTCTGTTACTAGTCCTGTAACGTTCCCGCTGCGGAGAGAGACCGGGTCTGTTACTAGTCCTGTAACGTTCCCGCTGCGGAGAGAGACCGGGTCTGTTACTAGTCCTGTAACGTTCCCTCTGCGGAGAGAGACCGGGTCTGTTACTAGTCCTGTAACGTTCCCTCTGCGGAGAGAGACCGGGTCTGTTACTAGTCCTGTAATGTTCCCTCTGCGGAGAGAGACCGGGTCTGTTACTAGTCCTGTAACGTTCCCTCTGCGGAGAGAGACCGGGTCTGTTACTAGTCCTGTAACGTTCCCTCTGTTGGAGAGAGACCGGGTCTGTTACTAGTCCTGTAACGTTCCCTCTGTTGGAGAGAGACCGGGTCAGTTACTAGTCCTGTAACGTTCCCTCTGCGGAGAGAGACCGGGTCTGTTACTAGTCCTGTAACGTTCCCTCTGCGGAGAGAGACCGGGTCTGTTACTAGTCCTGTAACGTTCCCTCTGCGGAGAGAGACCGGGTCTGTTACTAGTCCTGTAACGTTCCCTCTGCGGAGAGAGACCGGGTCTGTTACTAGTCCTGTAACGTTCCCTCTGCGGAGAGAGACCGGGTCTGTTACTGGTCCTGTAACGTTCCCTCTGCGGAGAGAGACCGGGTCTGTTACTAGTCCTGTAACGTTCCCTCTGCGGAGAGAGACCGGGTCTGTTACTGGTCCTGTAACGTTCCCTCTGCGGAGAGAGACCGGGTCTGTTACTAGTCCTGTAACGTTCCCTCTGCGGAGAGAGACCGGGTCTGTTACTAGTCCTGTAACGTGATCCATTCGCTCCCTGTGAAGTTATTATGGACAGAAGGTACAGACGACTGAACAGTCAAATACCTTGACGGTCCCACAGGATCTCTGTGACTTCCTACATTCATCTCCTCCGACTGCACAGCACAGAGACGTGTGATGGTCCATAACCTCATCACCTACTGAAGGGTTGGAAACATCTCTCTCTGAATCACCTCTAATGATGCATTCATGAAATACATAGGAGGTTCAAAGATTGATAAATCTATGTCATGTTGTAGATTATTCTCTCTCTCTCTCTCTTTCTCTCCCCTCTCACTCCTTCCTCTCCATGTCTCTCTTGATGTTTACCATGGGGCACTTTGTACCTTACATTTTACCAGACGAGGCAGTAGTAATCTACAGAACATCTACGTGGATGAAGGAACATCTTCCCAGACAGTAGTAATCTACAGAACATCTACCCAGACAGTAGTAATCTACAGAACATCTACCCAGACAGTAGTAATCTACAGAACATCTTACCAGACAGTAATAATCTACAGAATGTCTACGTAGATGAAGGAACATCTTACCAGACGAGACAGTAGTTTCTGAAGAAGCAGAAGGAGAGGAGGAGGAGGAGGCGGAGGAAGAGGCGGAGGCGGAGGAAGAGGAGGAAGAGGCTGAGGCGGAGGAAGAGGAGGAAGAGGCTGAGGAAGAAGAAGATGAGGAAGAGGATGTAGGTGTGTGCGGAGGAGGATGAGGAGGAGGAGGAGGAGGAAGAGGATGTAAGTGTGTGCGGAGGAAGAGGAGGAGGAGGAGGAGGATGATGTAGGTGTGTGCGGAGGAGGATGAGAAAGAGGAGGAGGAGGATGTAGGTGTGTGCGGAGGAGGATGAGGAGGAGGAGGATTTAGGTGTGTGCGGTGGAGAAGGAGAGGAGGAGGATGAGGAGCAGGAGGAGGAGGAGGAGGAGGATGTAGGTGTATGCGGAGGAGAAGGAGAGGAGGAGGAGGAGGAGCAGGAGGAGGAGGAGGAAGAAGAAGAGGAGGAGGATGAGGAGGAGGAGGATTTAGGTGTGTGCGGTGGAGAAGGAGAGGAGGAGGATGAGGAGCAGGAGGAGGAGGAGGAGGAGGATGTAGGTGTATGCGGAGGAGAAGGAGAGGAGGAGGAGGAGGAGCAGGAGGAGGAGGAGGAAGAAGAAGAGGAGGAGGATGAGGAGGAGGAGGATGTAGGTGTCTGCGGAGGAGGAGGAGGAGGAGGATGTAGGTGTGTGCGGAGGAAGAGGAGGAGGATGAGGAGGAGAGGAGGAGGAAGAAGAGGAGGAGGATGTAGGTGTGTGCGGAGGAGGAGGAGGAGGAGGAGGAGGATGTAGGTGTGTGCGGAGGAGGAGGAGGAGGAGGAGGAAGATGATGTAGGTGTGTGCGGAGGAGGAAGAGGAGGAGGAGGAGGATGATGTAGGTGTGTGCGGATAGAGGCGGAGAGATCTTACCGGACAAAGTAGTCGTTCCGGATGAGCATTAGGTGTTGTAGGATGGAGAGGAAGTAGACCTCGGCTCCGGTGTCCTTCACCATACTCTGAACCACGTTGAACACATCTCCCACATCAGTATAGACAGGGTTAAGGACTCCTCCTCATCACTATTTATACATTATAATACAACTAAAGGAATTACATTGGGGAATTCATTAAATTAATTCAGAATTTACATGAGGGGGCTGAAAACAGGAGGACATAGAAATGGTATTGTAGAGATATGGTATTGTAGAGACTATAGAAATATGGTATTGTAGAGATGAACAAGGAGAACAGCTATTGTATGAGGGGTAGGTACTGTCTCTATTTTATTAGTACTGTCTCTATTGTATGAGGGGTAGGTACTATCTCTATTGTATGAGGGGTAGGTACTGTCTCTATTGCATTAGTACTACCTCTATTGTATGAGGGGTAGGTACTATCTCTATTGCATTAGTACTACCTCTATTGTATGAGGGGTAGGTACTATCTCTATTGCATTAGTACTACCTCTATTGTATGAGGGGTAGGTACTATCTCTATTGCATTAGTACTACCTCTATTGTATGAGGGGTAGGTACTATCTCTATTGCATTAGTACTACCTCTATTGTATGAGGGGTAGGTACTATCTCTATTGCATTAGTACTACCTCTATTGTATGAGGGGTAGGTACTATCTCTATTGTATGAGGGGTAGGTACTATCTCTATTGTATGAGGGGTAGGTACTATCTCTATTGTATGAGGGGTAGGTACTGTCTCTATTGTATGAGGGGTAGGTACTATCTCTATTGTATGAGGGGTAGGTACTACCTCTATTGTATGAGGGGTAGGTACTGTCTCTATTGTATGAGGGGTAGGTACTGTCTCTATTGTATGAGGGGTAGGTACTATCTCTATTGTATGAGGGGTAAGTACTATCTCTATTGTATGAGGGGTAGGTACTATCTCTATTGTATGAGGGGTAAGTACTGTCTCTATTGTATGAGGGGTAGGTACTGTCTCTATTGTATGAGGGGTAGGTACTATCTCTATTGTATGAGGGGTAAGTACTATCTCTATTGTATGAGGGGTAGGTACTATCTCTATTGTATGAGGGGTAAGTACTATCTCTATTGTATGAGGGGTAAGTACTGTCTCTATTGTATGAGGGGTAGGTACTATCTCTATTGTATGAGGGGTAGGTACTGTCTCTATTGTATGAGGGGTAGGTACTGTCTCTATTGTATTAGTACTCTCTCTATTGTATGAGGGGTAGGTACTATCTCTATTGTATGAGGGGTAGGTACTGTCTCTATTGTATGAGGGGTAGGTACTGTCTCTATTGTATGAGGGGTAGGTACTACCTCTATTGTATGAGGGGTAGGTACTATCTCTATTGTATGAGGGGTAGGTACTGTCTCTATTGTATGAGGGGTAGGTACTGTCTCTATTGTATGAGGGGTAGGTACTATCTCTATTGTATGAGGGGTAGGTACTATCTCTATTGTATGAGGGGTAGGTACTGTCTCTATTGTATGAGGGGTAGGTACTGTCTCTATTGTATGAGGGGTAGGTACTGTCTCTATTGTATGAGGGGTAGGTACTGTCTCTATTGTATGAGGGGTAGGTACTATCTCTATTGTATGAGGGGTAGGTACTATCTCTATTGTATGAGGGGTAGGTACTGTCTCTATTGTATGAGGGGTAGGTACTATCTCTATTTTATTAGTACTATCTCTATTTTATAGGTACTATCTCTATTGTATGAGGGGTAGGTACTATCTCTATTGTATGAGGGGTAGGTACTGTCTCTATTGTATGAGGGGTAGGTACTATCTCTATTTTATTAGTACTATCTCTATTTTATAGGTACTATCTCTATTGTATGAGGGGTAGGTACTATCTCTATTGTATGAGGGGTAGGTACTGTCTCTATTGTATGAGGGGTAGGTACTGTCTCTATTGTATGAGGGGTAGGTACTATCTCTATTGTATGAGGGGTAGGTACTGTCTCTATTGTATGAGGGGTAGGTACTGTCTCTATTGTATGAGGGGTAGGTACTGTCTCTATTGTATGAGGGGTAGGTACTCTCTCTATTGTATGAGGGGTAGGTACTGTCTCTATTGTATGAGGGGTAGGTACTGTCTCTATTGTATGAGGGGTAGGTACTATCTCTATTGTATGAGGGGTAGGTACTGTCTCTATTGTATGAGGGGTAGGTACTGTCTCTATTGTATGAGGGGTAGGTACTGTCTCTATTGTATGAGGGGTAGGTACTATCTCTATTGTATGAGGGGTAGGTACTGTCTCTATTGTATGAGGGGTAGGTACTATCTCTATTGTATGAGGGGTAGGTACTATCTCTATTGTATGAGGGGTAGGTACTATCTCTATTGTATGAGGGGTAGGTACTGTCTCTATTGTATGAGGGGTAGGTACTGTCTCTATTGTATGAGGGGTAGGTACTATCTCTATTGTATGAGGGGTAGGTACTGTCTCTATTTTATTAGTACTATCTCTATTTTATAGGTACTATCTCTATTGTATGAGGGGTAGGTACTATCTCTATTGTATGAGGGGTAGGTACTGTCTCTATTGTATGAGGGGTAGGTACTATCTCTATTTTATTAGTACTATCTCTATTTTATAGGTACTATCTCTATTGTATGAGGGGTAGGTACTATCTCTATTGTATGAGGGGTAGGTACTGTCTCTATTGTATGAGGGGTAGGTACTGTCTCTATTGTATGAGGGGTAGGTACTATCTCTATTGTATGAGGGGTAGGTACTCTCTCTATTGTATGAGGGGTAGGTACTGTCTCTATTGTATGAGGGGTAGGTACTGTCTCTATTGTATGAGGGGTAGGTACTCTCTCTATTGTATGAGGGGTAGGTACTGTCTCTATTGTATGAGGGGTAGGTACTGTCTCTATTGTATGAGGGGTAGGTACTATCTCTATTGTATGAGGGGTAGGTACTGTCTCTATTGTATGAGGGGTAGGTACTGTCTCTATTGTATGAGGGGTAGGTACTGTCTCTATTGTATGAGGGGTAGGTACTATCTCTATTGTATGAGGGGTAGGTACTGTCTCTATTGTATGAGGGGTAGGTACTATCTCTATTGTATGAGGGGTAGGTACTATCTCTATTGTATGAGGGGTAGGTACTATCTCTATTGTATGAGGGGTAGGTACTGTCTCTATTGTATGAGGGGTAGGTACTGTCTCTATTGTATGAGGGGTAGGTACTATCTCTATTGTATGAGGGGTAGGTACTGTCTCTATTGTATGAGGGGTAGGTACTGTCTCTATTGTATGAGGGGTAGGTACTGTCTCTATTGTATGAGGGGTAGGTACTCTCTCTATTGTATGAGGGGTAGGTACTGTCTCTATTGTATGAGGGGTAGGTACTGTCTCTATTGTATGAGGGGTAGGTACTCTCTCTATTGTATGAGGGGTAGGTACTGTCTCTATTGTATGAGGGGTAGGTACTGTCTCTATTGTATGAGGGGTAGGTACTGTCTCTATTGTATGAGGGGTAGGTACTATCTCTATTGTATGAGGGGTAGGTACTGTCTCTATTGTATGAGGGGTAGGTACTATCTCTATTGTATGAGGGGTAG
Source organism: Oncorhynchus mykiss (assembly GCF_013265735.2). NCBI lineage: Eukaryota > Metazoa > Chordata > Actinopteri > Salmoniformes > Salmonidae > Oncorhynchus > Oncorhynchus mykiss. The sequence continues at coordinate 88,384 of NW_023493690.1, forward strand.
GTACTATCTCTATTGTATGAGGGGTAGGTACTATCTCTATTGTATGAGGGGTAGGTACTGTCTCTATTGTATGAGGGGTAGGTACTATCTCTATTGTATGAGGGGTAGGTACTGTCTCTATTGTATGAGGGGTAGGTACTGTCTCTATTGTATGAGGGGTAGGTACTGTCTCTATTGTATGAGAGGTAGGTACTGTCTCTATTGTATGAGGGGTAGGTACTATCTCTATTGTATGAGGGGTAGGTACTGTCTCTATTGTATGAGGGGTAGGTACTGTCTCTATTGTATGAGGGGTAGGTACTGTCTCTATTGTATGAGGGGTAGGTACTGTCTCTATTGTATGAGGGGTAGGTACTATCTCTATTGTATGAGGGGTAGGTACTATCTCTATTGTATGAGGGGTAGGTACTATCTCTATTGTATGAGGGGTAGGTACTGTCTCTATTGTATGAGGGGTAGGTACTGTCTCTATTGTATGAGGGGTAGGTACTGTCTCTATTGTATGAGGGGTAGGTACTATCTCTATTGTATGAGGGGTAGGTACTCTCTCTATTGTATGAGGGGTAGGTACTATCTCTATTGTATGAGGGGTAGGTACTATCTCTATTGTATGAGGGGTAGGTACTATCTCTATTGTATGAGGGGTAGGTACTGTCTCTATTGTATGAGGGGTAGGTACTGTCTCTATTGTATGAGGGGTAGGTACTGTCTCTATTGTATGAGGGGTAGGTACTGTCTCTATTGTATGAGGGGTAGGTACTCTCTCTATTGTATGAGGGATAGGTACTATCTCTATTTTATTAGTACTATCTCTATTGCATTAGTACTATCTATATTGTATGAGGGGTAAGTACTATCTCTATTGTATGAGGGGTAGGTACTATCTCTATTGTATTAGTACTATCTCTATTGTATGAGGGGTAAGTACTATCTATATTGTATGAGGGGTAGTTACTGTCTCTATTGTATTAGTACTATCTCTATTGTATGAGGGGTAGGTACTATCTCTATTGTATGAGGGGTAGGTACTATCTCTATTGTATGAGGGGTAGGTATTATCTCTATTGTATGAGGGGTAGGTACTATCTCTATTGTATGAGGGGTAGGTACTATCTCTATTGTATGAGGGGTAGGTACTAGCTCTATTGTATGAGGGGTAGGTACTGTCTCTATTGTATGAGGGGTAGGTACTGTCTCTATTGTATGAGGGGTAAGTACTGTCTCTATTGTATGAGGGGTAGGTACTGTCTCTATTGTATGAGGGGTAGGTACTGTCTCTATTGTATGAGGGGTAAGTACTGTCTCTATTGTATGAGGGGTAGGTACTATCTCTATTGTATGAGGGGTAGGTACTGTCTCTATTGTATGAGGGGTAGGTACTATCTCTATTGTATGAGGGGTAGGTACTGTCTCTATTGTATGAGGGGTAGGTACTATCTCTATTGTATGAGGGGTAGGTACTATCTCTATTGTATGAGGGGTAGGTACTATCTCTATTTTATTAGTACTGTCTCTATTGTATGAGGGGTAGGTACTATCTCTATTTTATTAGTACTGTCTCTATTGTATGAGGGGTAGGTACTATCTCTATTTTATTAGTACTGTCTCTATTGTATGAGGGGTAGGTACTATCTCTATTGTATGAGGGGTAGGTACTGTCTCTATTGTATGAGGGGTAGGTACTATCTCTATTGTATGAGGGGTAGGTACTGTCTCTATTGTATGAGGGGTAGGTACTGTCTCTATTGTATGAGGGGTAGGTACTATCTCTATTGTATGAGGGGTAGGTACTATCTCTATTGTATGAGGGGTAGGTACTGTCTCTATTGTATGAGGGGTAGGTACTGTCTCTATTGTATGAGGGGTAGGTACTATCTCTATTTTATTAGTACTATCTCTATTTTATTAGTACTATCTCTATTGTATGAGGGGTAGGTACTCTCTCTATTGTATGAGGGATAGGTACTATCTCTATTTTATTAGTACTATCTCTATTGCATTAGTACTATCTATATTGTATGAGGGGTAAGTACTATCTCTATTTTTTTTTTTTTTTTTTTTATTTCACCTTTATTTAACCAGGTAGGCTAGTTGAGAACAAGTTCTCATTTGCAACTGCGACCTGGCCAAGATAAGGCATAGCAGTGTGAACAGACAACACAGAGTTACACATGGAGTAAACAATTAACAAGTCAATAACACAGTAGAAAAAAAGGGGAGTCTATATATACATTGTGTGCAAAAGGCATGAGGTAGGCAAATAATTACAATTATGCAGATTAACACTGGAGTGATAAATGATCAGATGGTTATGTACAGGTAGAGATATTGGTGTGCAAAAGAGCAGAAAAATAAAAATAAATAAATAAAAACAGTATTTTTTTTTTTTTTTTTTTTTTTTTTTTTTTTTACCTTTATTTAACCAGGCAAGTCAGTTAAGAACAAATTCTTATTTTCAATGACGGCCTGGGAACAGTGGGTTAACTGCCTGTTCAGGGGCAGAACGACAGATTTGTACCTTGTCAGCTCGGGGGTTTGAACTCGCAACCTTCCGGTTACTAGTCCAACGCTCTAACCACTAGGCTACCCTGCCGCCCCGTATGGGGATGAGGTAGGTGAAAATGGGTGGGCTATTTACCAATAGACTATGTACAGCTGCAGCGATCGGTTAGCTGCTCAGATAGCAGATGTTTGAAGTTGGTGAGGGAGATAAAAGTCTCCAACTTCAGCGATTTTTGCAATTCGTTCCAGTCACAGGCAGCAGAGAACTGGAACGAAAGGCGGCCAAATGAGGTGTTGGCTTTAGGGATGATCAGTGAGATACACCTGCTGGAGCGCGTGCTACGGATGGGTGTTGCCATCGTAACCAGTGAACTGAGATAAGGCGGAGCTTTACCTAGCATGGACTTGTAGATGACCTGGAGCCAGTGGGTCTGGCGACGAATATGTAGCGAGGGCCAGCCGACTAGAGCATACAAGTCGCAGTGGTGGGTGGTATAAGGTGCTTTAGTGACAAAACGGATGGCACTGTGATAAACTGCATCCAGTTTGCTGAGTAGAGTGTTGGAAGCAATTTTGTAGATGACGTCGCCGAAGTCGAGGATCGGTAGGATAGTCAGTTTTACTAGGGTAAGTTTGGCGGCGTGAGTGAAGGAGGCTTTGTTGCGGAATAGAAAGCCGACTCTTGATTTGATTTTCGATTGGAGATGTTTGATATGGGTCTGGAAGGAGAGTTTAGAGTCTAGCCAGACACCTAGGTACTTATAGATGTCCACATATTCAAGGTCGGAACCATCCAGGGTGGTGATGCTGGTCAGGCGTGCGGGTGCAGGCAGCGAACGGTTGAAAAGCATGCATTTGGTTTTACTAGCGTTTAAGAGCAGTTGGAGGCCACGGAAGGAGTGCTGTATGGCATTGAAGCTCGTTTGGAGGTTAGATAGCACAGTGTCCAAGGACGGGCCGGAAGTATATAGAATGGTGTCGTCTGCGTAGAGGTGGATCAGGGAATCGCCCGCAGCATGAGAAACATCATTGATATATACAGAGAAAAGAGTCGGCCCGAGAATTGAACCCTGTGGCACCCCCATAGAGACTGCCAGAGGACCGGACAGCATGCCCTCCGATTTGACACACTGAACTCTGTCTGCAAAGTAATTGGTGAACCAGGCAAGGCAGTCATCCGAAAAACCGAGGCTACTGAGTCTGCCGATAAGAATACGGTGATTGACAGAGTCGAAAGCCTTGGCAAGGTCTATGAAGACGGCTGCACAGTACTGTTGTACTATTGTATTAGTACTACCTCTATTGTATGAGGGGTAGGTACTGTCTCTATTGTATGAGGGGTAGGTACTATCTCTATTGTATGAGGGGTAGGTACTATCTCTATTGTATGAGGGGTAGGTACTGTCTCTATTGTATGAGGGGTAGGTACTATCTCTATTGTATTAGTACTACCTCTATTGTATGAGGGGTAGGTACTATCTCTATTGTATGAGGGGTAGGTACTATCTCTATTGTATGAGGGGTAGGTACTATCTCTATTGTATGAGGGGTAGGTACTATCTCTATTGTATGAGGGGTAGGTACTGTCTCTATTGTATGAGGGGTAGGTACTATCTCTATTGTATGAGGGGTAGGTACTGTCTCTATTGTATGAGGGGTAGGTACTGTCTCTATTGTATGAGGGGTAGGTACTATCTCTATTGTATGAGGAGTAAGTACTGTCTCTATTGTATGAGGGGTAGGTACTGTCTCTATTGTATGAGGGGTAGGTACTGTCTCTATTGTATGAGGGGTAGGTACTCTCTCTATTGTATGAGGGGTAGGTACTATCTCTATTGTATGAGGGGTAGGTACTCTCTCTATTGTATTAGTACTACCTCTATTGTATGAGGGGTAGGTACTATCTCTATTGTATGAGGGGTAGGTACTATCTCTATTGTATGAGGGGTAGGTACTATCTCTATTGTATGAGGGGTAGGTACTGTCTCTATTGTATGAGGGGTAGGTACTCTCTCTATTGTATGAGGGGTAGGTACTATCTCTATTGTATGAGGGGTAGGTACTATCTCTATTGTATGAGGGGTAGGTACTATCTCTATTGTATGAGGGGTAGGTACTGTCTCTATTGTATGAGGGGTAGGTACTATCTCTATTGTATGAGGGGTAGGTACTATCTCTATTGTATGAGGGGTAGGTACTGTCTCTATTGTATGAGGGGTAGGTACTACCTCTATTGTATGAGGGGTAGGTACTATCTATATTGTATGAGGGGTAAGTACTGTCTCTATTGTATGAGGGGTAGGTACTCTCTCTATTGTATGAGGGGTAGGTACTGTCTCTATTGTATGAGGGGTAGGTACTGTCTCTATTGTATGAGGGGTAGGTACTATCTCTATTGTATGAGGGGTAGGTACTCTCTCTATTGTATGAGGGGTAGGTACTCTCTCTATTGTATGAGGGGTAGGTACTCTCTCTATTGTATGAGGGGTAGGTACTATCTCTATTGTATTAGTACTCTCTCTATTGTATGAGGGGTAGGTACTATCTCTACTGTATGAGGGGTAGGTACTATCTCTATTGTATTAGTACTCTCTCTATTGTATGAGGGGTAGGTACTATCTCTATTGTATGAGGGGTAGGTACTATCTCTATTGTATGAGGGGTAGGTACTATCTCTATTGTATGAGGGGTAGGTACTCTCTCTATTGTATGAGGGGTAGGTACTATCTCTATTGTATGAGGGGTAGGTACTATCTCTATTGTATGAGGGGTAGGTACTATCTCTATTGTATTAGTACTCTCTCTATTGTATGAGGGGTAGGTACTATCTCTATTGTATGAGGGGTAGGTACTATCTCTATTGTATTAGTACTCTCTCTATTGTATGAGGGGTAGGTACTCTCTCTTGGCCCTGTATTAATGTCAGAGTACCTTCCATAAGAGGGGGAACAGTATCAGCTCTAGTACCTGAATATATAATGGATGAGAGACTGAAGGAGGAGAGGCAACGTGGGATCAACAACACAGTGCACTATGTTAAAGACTGCGTGTGTGTGTGTGTGTGTGTATCTGTGTGTGTGTCTGTATCTCTGTGTGTGTGTGTGTGTGTGTGTGTGTGTGTGTATCTCTGTGTGTGTGTGTATCTCTGTGTGTGTGTGTGTGTGTGTGTGTGTGTGTGTGTGTGTGTGTGTGTGTGTGTGTGTGTGTGTGTGTGTGTGCGTGCGTGTGTACAGTAGAAAAGGATATTCCAGTTCACTCTTGATGTCCTCCAGCCGGTGACTGAGCTCCATCAGATCCTCTTCCTTGTGCTCCTCAAACACCTATTGGGAAACAGACACGTGGAAACATAGAAACGCACATCGAAAACGGGACGGCTTTTTAAACCCCCGTTTCTACATCCACGTCTTCAACTGTTATCATCTGTCTGTAGCTATTGGTTTAACACACAAAATATAATTCAATTCATTCACCTTGAGCTGAATGTCCAGGGCATCGTTCCTGATCGTTGTCAGATGCTGCAGGGAAGAGAGAGGAAGAGAGAGGGAGGGATGAGGTGAGGAATAGAGGAGGAGGAGGAGGAGGAGGGGGGGCAGAAGGGGAAGAGAGAGAGGGAGGGATGAGGTGAGGAATAGAGAGGAGGAGGAGGAGGAGGGGGGCAGAAGGGGAAGAGAGAGAGGGAGGGATGAGGTGAGGAATAGAGAGGAGGAGGAGGGGGGGCAGAAGGGGAAGAGAGAGGGGGAGGGATGAGATGGGAAAGGAAGATTGAGAGGGGGAGGAAAAGAGATGAGGAAGAAGGAGCAGGAGGACAGGAAGAGAGAGGAGAGAGAATAGGAGAGATGAGGAGGACAGGAAGAGAGAGGATAGGAAGAACAGGGAGGAGGAAGGACAGAACAGGGAGGAGGAAGGACAGAAGGTGGGAGGAAATGGAAGGGCAGAAGGAGGAGGAAGGACAGAAGGAGGGAGGAGGAGGAAGGACAGAAGGTGGGAGGAGGAGGAAGGACAGAAGGTGGGAGGAGGAGGAAAGACAGAAGGAGGAGGAGGAAGGACAGAAGGGGGAGACAGAAGGAGGAGGAAGGACAGAAGGAGGAGGAAGGACAGGAGGAGTAAGGAGGAGA
>NW_023493690.1:100000-102500 GCF_013265735.2 Oncorhynchus mykiss
CGTCTGTTCAGCAGCCTAGTCTACACTATCTTCTATCGTCTGTTCAGCAGCCTAGTCTACACTTCATCTTCTATCGTCTGTTCAGCAGCCTAGTCTACACTTCATCTTCTATCGTCTGTTCAGCAGCCTAGTCTACACTTCATCTTCTATCGTCTGTTCAGCAGCCTAGTCTACACTATCTTCTATAGTCTGTTCAGCAGCCTAGTCTACACTTTATCTCGTATTTATCCTCAAGTTACGACACCTTCCTGAAGTCAACTGCAGCGTAGGAGTAGAGGGGGGGTAATGAATCAGGGCCAAGCAGGGAACACAGCAGGGCTGCACACACACACACACACACACACACACACACACACACACACACACACAGAGAGAGAGATAAGAATAGCAGAGAGGCTGGTGTGAGTTAATACAAGACGGGGTTAAAGGGGACCAGGGTTTGTCTCGTAGCTGAGAGGAGATAACAGCCCATCCTGATGGATCCACACCACTAAAATGTCTGGAAACATGACCCTGGTGTTTAATGATACCAGACCTCCACCCTGGTGTTTCATGATACCTGACCACATCCCTGGTGTTTAATGATACCAGACCACCACCCTGGTGTTTAATGATACCAGACCACCACCCTGGTGTTTCATGATACCAGACCACCACCCTGGTGTTTAATGATACCAGACCTCCACCCTGGTGTTTAATGATACCAGACCACCACCCTGGTGTTTAATGATACCAGACCTCCACCCTGGTGTTTCATGATACCAGACCTCCACCCTGGTGTTTCATGATACCAGACCTCCACCCTGGTGTTTCATGATACCAGACCTCCACCCTGGTGTTTAATGATACCAGACCACCACCCTGGTGTTTCATGATACCAGACCTCCACCCTGGTGTTTCATGATACCAGACCTCCACCCTGGTGTTTAATGATACCAGACCTCCACCCTGGTGTTTCATGATACCAGACCTCCACCCTGGTGTTTAATGATACCAGACCTCCACCCTGGTGTTTAATGATACCAGACCTCCACCCTGGTGTTTAATGATACCAGACCACCACCCTGGTGTTTAATGATACCAGACCTCCACCCTGGTGTTTCATGATACCAGACCTCCACCCTGGTGTTTCATGATACCAGACCTCCACCCTGGTGTTTAATGATACCAGATCTCCACCCTGGTGTTTAATGATACCAGACCACCACCCTGGTGTTTCATGATACCAGACCTCCACCCTGGTGTTTCATGATACCAGACCTCCACCCTGGTGTTTAATGATACCAGACCTCCACCCTGGTGTTTAATGATACCAGACCTCCACCCTGGTGTTTCATGACACCAGACCTCCACCCTGGTGTTTAATGATACCAGACCACCACCCTCCTGTCAGACCAGACCTACACCCTGGTGTTTAATGATACCAGACCTACACCCTGGTGTTTAATGATACCAGACCACCACCCTGGTGTTTAATGATACCAGACCTCCACCCTGGTGTTTAATGATACCAGACCACCACCCTGGTGTTTAATGATACCAGACCTCCACCCTGGTGTTTAATGATACCAGACCTCCACCCTGGTGTTTAATGATACCAGACCTCCACCCTGGTGTTTCATGGTACCAGACCTCCACCCTGGTGTTTAATGATACCAGACCTCCACCCTGGTGTTTAATGATACCAGACCTCCACCCTGGTGTTTAATGATACCAGACCTCCACCCTGGTGTTTAATGATACCAGACCTCCACCCTGGTGTTTAATGATACCAGACCTCCACCCTGGTGTTTCATGGTACCAGTGCACTATATAGGGAATAGGGTCTAAGGTAGGGCACTATATAGCGAATTGGGTTCAATAGGGTTCTGGTATAAAGTAGTGCACGATATAGGGAATAGGGTCTAAAGTAGTGCACTATATAGGGAATAGGGTTCTATAGGGTTCTGGTATAAAGTAGTGCACTATATAGGGAATAGGGCCTAAGGTAGTGCAATACATAGGGAATAGGGTTCTATAGGGTTCTGGTATAAAGTAGTGCACTATATAGGGAATAGGGCTCAATTTGTGTTGCCACCAGAGGACTCAGCACTCATAACTAAAGGACATACAAATTATGATCCATGTAGATTATATTCCATGTAGATTATATTCCATATAAAACACATTATGATCCATGTAGATTATATTCCATATAGATTATATTCTATATAAAACACATTATGATCCATGTAGATTATATTCCCTGTAGATTATATTCCATATAAAACACATTATGATCCATGTAGATTATATTCCATATAAAACACATTATGATCCATTTAGATTATCTTCCATGTAGATTATATTCCATATAGATTATATTCCATATAAAACACATTATGATCCATGTAGATTATATTCCCTGTAGAATATATTCCATGTAGATTATATTCCATATAGATTATATTCCATGTAGATTATATTCCACATAAAACACATTATGATCCATGTAGATTGT
>NW_023493690.1:107500-132500 GCF_013265735.2 Oncorhynchus mykiss
TTCTGTCTACGACTCTAGCTCTCTGACAACTGTCTATGACTCCAGCTCTCTGACAACTGTCTTTCTGTCTACGACTCTAGGTCTCTGCCAACTGTCTTTCTGTCTACGACTCTAGCTCTCTGACAACTGTCTACGACTCCAGCTCTCTGACAACTGTCTTTCTGTCTACGACTCTAGCTCTCTGCCAACTGTCTATGACTCCAGCTCTCTGCCAACTGTCTTTGTGTCTACGACTCCAGCTCTCTGCCAACTGTCTTTCTGTCTACGACTCTAGCTCTCTGCCAACTGTCTTTATGTCTACAACTCTAGCTCTCTGCCAACTGTCTTTCTGTCTACGACTCTAGCTCTCTGCCAACTGTCTATGACTCCAGCTCTCTGCCAACTGTCTTTCTGTCTACGACTCTAGCTCTCTGCCAACTGTCTTTATGTCTACAACTCTAGCTCTCTGCCAACTGTCTTTCTGTCTACGACTCTAGCTCTCTGCCAACTGTCTTTCTGTCTACAACTCTAGCTCTCTGCCAACTGTCTATGACTATAGCTCTCTGCCAACTGTCTTTATGTCTACAACTCTAGCTCTCTGCCAACTTTCCCTCAGCCTCTTCCCTGTTCAACTGTACTGTAGTCAGACTTTAAACAGGTCAATGATCATGGACTCGCTGCTCAGATGCTGTGGATGAGTTTTACCATTTAGCTGGTTCTCCACCACGTGTACATCAGGTAGAGGAAGATGAGCAGGAGAGAGAGGAGAGAGATGGAGAACATGGGTGATGGAGGAGAACAGAGGATAGATAACATGGGTGATGGAGGAGAACAGAGGATAGATAACATGGGTGAAGGAGGAGAACAGGGGATAGATAACATGGGTGATGGAGGAGAACAGAGGATAGATAACATGGGTGATGGAGGAGAACAGGGGATAGATAACATGGGTGATGGAGGAGAACAGAGGATAGATAACATGGGTGATGAGGATAACAGAGGATAGATAACATGGGTGATGGAGGACAGGTGATGGAGAACAGAGGATAGATAACATGGGTGATGGGGGAGAACAGAGGATAGATAACATGGGTGATGGAGGAGAACAGAGGATAGATAACATGGGTGGTGGAGGAGAATAGAGGATAGATAACATGGGTGATGGAGGAGAACAGAGGATCGATAACATGGGTGATGGAGGACAGGTGGAGGAGAACAGAGGATAGATAACATGGGTGATGGGGGAGAACAGAGGATAGATAACATGGGTGATGGAGGAGAACAGCGGATAGATAACATGGGTGGTGGAGGAGAATAGAGGATAGATAACATGGGTGATGGAGGAGAACAGAGGATCGATAACATGGGTGATGGAGGACAGGTGGAGGAGAACAGAGGATAGATAACATGGGTGATGGGGGAGAACAGAGGATAGATAACATGGGTGATGGAGGAGAACAGCGGATAGATAACATGGGTGGTGAAGGAGAACACAGGATAGATAACATGGGTGGTGAAGGAGAACAGAGGATATATAACATGGGTGATGGAGGACAGGTGAAGGAGAACAGAGGATAGATAACATGGGTGATGGAGGAGAACAGGGGATAGATAACATGGGTGATGGAGGACAGGTGAAGGAGAACAGAGGATAGATAACATGGGTGATGGAGGACAGGTGGAGGAGAACAGAGGATAGATAACATGGGTGATGGAGGACAGGTGGAGGAGAACAGAGGATAGATAACATGGGTGATGGAGGACAGGTGGACGAGAACAGAGGATAGATAACATGGGTGATGGAGGAGAACAGGGGATAGATAACATGGGTGATGGAGGAGAACAGAGGATAGATAACATGGGTGATGGAGGACAGGTGGAGGAGAACAGAGGATAGATGACATGGGTGATGGAGGACAGGTGGAGGAGAACAGAGGATAGATAACATGGGTGATGGAGGAGAACAGGGGATAGATAACATGGGTGATGGAGGACAGGTGGAGGAGAACAGAGGATAGATAACATGGGTGATGGAGGAGAACAGAGGATAGATAACATGGGTGATGGAGGAGAACAGGGGATAGATAACATGGGTGATGGAGGAGAACAGAGGATAGATAACATGGGTGATGGAGGACATGTGGTGGAGAACAGAGGATAGATAACATGGGTGATGGAGGACAGGTGGAGGAGAACAGAGGATAGATAACATGGGTGATGGAGGAGAACAGGGGATAGATAACATGGGTGATGGAGGACAGGTGGAGGAGAACAGAGGATAGATAACATGGGTGCTGGAGGAGAACAGGGGATAGATAACATGGGTGATGGAGGACAGGTGGAGGAGAACAGAGGATAGATAACATGGGTGATGGAGGACAGGTGGAGGAGAACAGAGGATAGATAACATGGGTGATGGAGGAGAACAGGGGATAGATAACATGGGTGATGGAGGACAGGTGGAGGAGAACAGAGGATAGATAACATGGGTGATGGAGGAGAACAGGGGATAGATAACATGGGTGATGGAGGACAGGTGAAGGAGAACAGAGGATAGATAACATGGGTGATGGACGACAGGTGGAGGAGAACAGAGGATAGATAACATGGGTGATGGAGGACAGGTGGAGGAGAACAGAGGATAGATAACATGGGTGATGGAGGACAGGTGAAGGAGAACAGGGGATAGATAACATGGGTGATGGAGGACAGGTGAAGGAGAACAGAGGACAGCTAGAGGAAGTCATGTGAGGGCAGAGTGAAGCAGGGATGTGGACCTACGTGTTCTCCTCGCCCACAATGCAGATGGCTGACAGCAGCTTGACCACGTCCGTCATCATGGCGGGCTGGGTGGGGTCGATAGCTCGGGCCAACAGGGACAGACACTTCTCCTCTGACAGGATACGCTCCAACCCATACTAGAACCAGACAACAGATCACATGTTAGATAGACTCTCCACACCATACTAGAACCAGACAACATGTTAGATACTCTCCACACCATACTAGAACCAGACAACATGTTAGATAGACTCTCCACACCATACTAGAACCAGACAACATGTTAGATAGACTCTCCACACCATACTAGAACCAGACAACATGTTAGATAGACTCTCCACACCATACTAGAACCAGACAGACAACATGTTAGATAGACTCTCCAACCCATACTAGAACCAGACAACATGTTAGATAGACTCTCCACACCATACTAGAACCAGACAACATGTTAGATAGACTCTCCACACCATACTAGAACCAGACAACATGTTAGATAGACTCTCCACACCATACTAGAACCAGACAACATATCCCATGTTAGATAGACTCTCCACACCATACTAGAACCAGACAACATGTTAGATAGACTCTTCACACCATAAAGATAACACAGCCATCATTAAAACACATGGTTTAACACAGCAGATAACACAGCCATCTAAAACACGTGGTTTAACACAGCAGATAGCACAGCCATTACTAAAACACATGGTTTAACACAGCAGATAACACAGCCATCATTAAAACACATGGTTTAACACAGCAGATAACACAGCCATTACTAAAACACATGGTTTAACACAGCAGATAGCACAGCAATCTAAAACACATGGTTTAACACAGCAGATAGCACAGCCATTACTAAAACACATGGTTTAACACAGCAGATAACACAGCCATCATTAAAACACATGGTTTAACACAGCAGATAACACAGCCATCATTAAAACACATGGTTTAACACAGCAGATAACACAGCCATCATTAAAACACATGGTTTAACACAGCAGATAACACAGCCATCATTAAAACACATGGTTTAACACAGCAGATAACACAGCCATCATTAAAACACATGGTTTAACACAGCAGATAACACAGCCATCATTAAAACACATGGTTTAACACAGCAGATAACACAGCCATCATTAAAACTGGAATGTCAAGACATCGCCACCCACACAGGTCTACTGTACGGGGTTTAACACAGCAGATAACACAGCCATCATTAAAACTGGAATGTAAAGACATCGCCACCCACACAGGTCTACTGTACGGGGTTTAACACAGCAGATAACACAGCCATCATTAAAACTGGAATGTCAAGACATCGCCACCCACACAGGTCTACTGTACGGGGTTTAACACAGCAGATAACACAGCCATCATTAAAACTGGAATGTAAAGACATCGCCACCCACACAGGTCTACTGTACGGGGTTTAACACAGCAGATAACACAGCCATCATTAAAACTGGAATGTAAAGACATCGCCACCCACACAGGTCTACTGTACGGGGTTTAACACAGCAGATAACACAGCCATCATTAAAACTGGAATGTCAAGACATCGCCACCCACACAGGTCTACTGTACGGGGTTTAACACAGCAGATAACACAGCCATCATTAAAACTGGAATGTCAAGACATCGCCACCCACACAGGTCTACTGTACGGGGTTTAACACAGCAGATAACACAGCCATCATTAAAACTGGAATGTCAAGACATCGCCACCCACACAGGTCTACTGTACGGGGTTTAACACAGCAGATAACACAGCCATCATTAAAACTGGAATGTAAAGACATCGCCACCCACACAGGTCTACTGTACGGGGTTTAACACAGCAGATAACACAGCCATCATTAAAACTGGAATGTCAAGACATCGCCACCCACACAGGTCTACTGTACGGGGTTTAACACAGCAGATAACACAGCCATCATTAAAACTGGAATGTCAAGACATCGCCACCCACACAGGTCTACTGTACAGGGTTTAACACAGCAAATAACACAGCCATCATTAAAACTGGAATGTAAAGACATCGCCACCCACACAGGTCTACTGTACGGGGTTTAACACAGCAAATAACACAGCCATCATTAAAACTGGAATGTAAAGACATCGCCACCCACACAGGTCTACTGTACAGGGTTTAACACAGCAGATAACACAGCCATCATTAAAACTGGAATGTAAAGACATCGCCACCCACACAGGTCTACTGTACGGGGTTTAACACAGCAGATAACACAGCCATCATTAAAACTGGAATGTCAAGACATCGCCACCCACACAGGTCTACTGTACGGGGTTTAACACAGCAGATAACACAGCCATCATTAAAACTGGAATGTCAAGACATCGCCACCCACACAGGTCTACTGTACGGGGCATTAAAGGTATTTCACAAAGAAAACAACCCTTGAAACGGTTTCCGAGATAAGAAGTTAATTATTTCCCAGTGGTATCTGGGTAAAAAAGGCAAACCAGGCCCCAAAATGATATTGAACAGTCAGACAACACGAGAACGACTGTTTCTCTCTCCTGATGACGTCTCATAGCCTGGAGAACAGGGTAACAACACGAGGACGAGTGTTTCTCTCTCCTGATGACGTCTCATAGCCTGGAGAACAGTCAGACAACACGAGGACGAGTGTTTCTCTCTCCTGATGACGTCTCATAGCCTGGAGAACAGGGTAACAACACGGGGACGAGTGTTTCTCTCGCCTGATGTCGTCTCATAGCCTGGAGAACAGGGTAACAACACGAGGACGAGTGTTTCTCTCTGCTGATGACGTCTCATAGCCTGGAGAACAGTCAGACAACACGAGAACGGCTGTTTCTCTCTCCTGATGACGTCTCATAGCCTGGAGAACAGGGTAACAACACGAGGACGAGTGTTTCTCTCTCCTGATGACGTCTCATAGCCTGGAGAACAGTCAGACAACACGAGAACGAGTGTTTCTCTCTCCTGATGTCGTCTCATAGCCTGGAGAACAGTCAGACAACACGAGAACGAGTGTTTCTCTCTCCTGATGACGTCTCATAGCCTGGAGAACAGTCAGACCGGTTATAACATCCCAACACAACAACAGAAGCTGTCTATGAAGACATCATTAACACAGAGAAACAGAACATAATTAACAACACCTTTTGTTATTGTGTGTGTGTGTGTGTGTGTGTGTGTGTGTTGTAACCGATTTTGTAACAGTCTTGTGTATATTGTATCGTCCCATGTTATTCCTCAACAGTAAAGGTCAACACATTGAATATGTATCGTGTTTAGAGGTGTCAGTCCGATCGGCTGCGTGTTCCCTGCACTTCACAGTTTGAGGTGTCAGTCTGATCGGCAGGCTGCGTGTTCCCTGCTCTTCACAGTTAGAGGTGTCAGTCCGATCGGCTGCGTGTTCCCTGCACTTCACAGTTTGAGGTGTCAGTCTGATCGGCAGGCTGCGTGTTCCCTGCACTTCACAGTTAGAGGTGTCAGTCCGATCGGCTGCGTGTTCCCTGCACTTCACAGTTTGAGGTGTCAGTCCGATCGGCAGGCTGCGTGTTCCCTGCACTTCACAGTTAGAGGTGTCAGTCTGATCGGCTGCGTGTTCCCTGCACTTCACAGTTAGAGGTGTCAGTCTGATCGGCAGGCTGCGTGTTAGGAATGAGCTTGAGGAACACTGAGGATTGGTGTGTGTGTGTGTGTGTGTGTGTGTGTTGGGGGAGGGGGGGGTAATGACAGCTGTGAATCCACACCATCTTTAAGTGAGAAGCGTTTATTAACTAGTATGACCATATGCTGTGAGGAACGGCGCCGGTCCTGCCAGGGCCCAGACACTCGACTCTCCTACTCTCACAATACTCCCGAGGATTCAAGACAAACACAACATATCAAAAAATCTAATTTCAAGTTAGTTTCAAATTAGCATATTCGTAATTGTGAAGTGTTTTACAAGGCTTTATTATTTCAGGAAGTCTTAATTTGCCCACAATGATTCATTAAAAGCCCATCTTAAAGAATGTGGATCGAATTGTGTTGCCAGACTTCCTTTTGTTGCCAGACTTCCTTTTGTTGCCAGACTTCCTTTTGTTGTTGTTGATAAAGACGACAATTAAAAACGTTTGCTGCAGTAACAGTGTGTTTGGTCTGGGAGGGGAGGGGAGGAGAGGAGAGGGGAGGAGAGGAGGGGAGGAGAGGGGAGGAGAGGAGAGGGGAGGGGAGGGGAGGGGAGGGGAGGAGAGGGGAGGAGAGGAGAGGAGAGGAGAGGAGAGGAGAGGGGAGGAGAGGAGAGGAGAGGAGAGGAGAGGAGAGGAGAGGAGAGGAGAGGAGAGGAGAGGAGAGGAGAGGAGAGGAGAGGAGAGGAGAGGAGAGGAGAGGAGAGGAGAGGAGAGGAGAGGGGAGGGGAGGGGAGGAGAGGGGAGGAGAGGAGAGGAGAGGAGAGGAGAGGAGAGGAGAGGAGAGGAGAGGAGAGGAGAGGAGAGGAGAGGAGAGGAGAGGAGAGGAGAGGAGAGGGGAGGGGAGGGGAAGAGAGGAGAGGAGAGGAGAGGAGAGGAGAGTGGAGGGGAGGAGAGGGGAGGAGAGGGGAGGAGAGGAGAGGAGAGGAGAGGAGAGGAGAGGAGAGGGGAGGGGAGGGGAGGGGAGGGGAGGGGAGGGGAGGGGAGGGGAGGGGAGGGGAGAAACATTGCTGCAGTAACAGTGTGTTTGGTCTGGGCAGCACAGCTGGATAGAAGGGAGGTGAGGAGAGAAGGGAGAGAAGGGAGGGATGAAGGGAAGGAGAGAAGTGAGAGAAGGAGAGAAGGGAGGGATGAAGGGAAAGAGAGAAGGGAGGGGAAGAGAGAAGGGATGAAGGGAAGGAGAGAAGGGATGAAGGGAAGGAGAGAAGGGAGGGAAGGAGAGAAGGGAGGGGAAGAGAGAAGGGATGAAGGGAAGGAGAGAAGGGAGGGAAGAAGAGAAGGGATGAAGGGAAGGAGAGAAGGGATGAAGGGAAGGAGAGAAGGGAAAGGAGGAGAGAAGGGATGAAGGGAAGGAGAGAAGGGATGAAGGGAAGGAGAGAAGGGAGGGAAGGAGAGAAGGGATGAAGGGAAGGAGAGAAGGGATGAAGGGAAGGAGAGAAGGGATGAAGGGAAGGAGAGAAGGTAAACACATGTTCCTCCTTGTTTCATTTAGCGAGAAAGAGAATGTAGTGGAACACAGGTGATACTCGCGTCTGGCCAGTTGCTGACGCCAGCCCGGCCTGTTGATTCAAAATGGCATGTAAAGAGTCAGTCCCATGTTTCACGAGCTGAAATAAAATATCCCAGAAATGTTCCTGTTAGTGAGCATTTCTCCTTAGCCAAGATAATCCATCCACCTGACAGGTGTGGCATATCAAGAAGCTGAGGGAAGGGAAGGAGGGAAGGAGGAAGAGAGGGAGGGAGGGAAGGAGGAAGCAGGAAGAGAGGGAGGGAAGAAGAGAGGGAGGGAAGGAGGAGGGGAGAGATGGAAGGAGGAAGAGGGAGGGAAGGAGGAAGAGGGAGGGAAAGAGGAAGAGGGAGGGAAGGAGGAAGAGGGAGGGAAGGAGGAAGAGAGGGAGGGAGGAAGGAGGAAGAGAGGTAGGGAAGAAGAGAGGGAGGGAAGGAGGAAGAGGGAGGGAAGGAGGAAGAGGGAGGGAGGGAGGGAGGGAGGGAGGGAGGGAGGGAGGGAGGGAGGGAGGGAGGGAGGGAGGGAGGGAGGGAGGGAAGGAGGAAGAGGGAGGGAGGGAGGGAGGAAGAGGGAGGGAGGGAGGAAAGGAGGAAGAGAGGGAGGGAGGGAGAGAGGGAGGGAAGGAGGAGGTGAGAGATGGAAGGAGGAGGGCAGGGAAGGAGGAAGAGAGCGAAGGAGAAAGAGGGAGGGAAGGAGGAAGAGGGAGGGATGGAGGAAGAGGGGGGGAGGGAAGGAGGAAGAGGGAGGGAGGGAGGAAGAGGGAGAGAGGGAGGAGGAGAAGGAGGAAGAGAGGGAAGGAGGAAGAGAGAGGGAGGGAGGAAGGGGGAAAAGCACTGACAGCTGGTTTGGAACACCTGTCTGGCAGCCTCCGCAGGCGCTGTGGGCGAAACGTATCCCAAGATGCAGCAGGAGGCGAGGGCAAGGTCTGTGAGTCAGTGCCGCTGGGTAAAAGAGGCGCTCTGCACCTGTTGTGGAAACAGGATTACACAAGACCTTACAACGAGAGGAGAGGAGGAGTGGTGTGCCAGACGAGCTCCAGTGGGCTTCAGCTCCACACAACGACACCTCCTCTCCGAGAGGATGAGGTCGGGCTGCATCCCAAAACGGCATTTATGATCATTTAAAGTTTCAGACATTCAGGCACGTTTCCAACAAAACAAATCAGATCCAGTTTCATCTGTCACACGCGCTAAAAGACAACGGGTCTGGACTTTACCGCGAGATACTTTCTGACGAGCATCTTCCCAACGATAGAGTTAAATATAAAATACAATTACAATAGTAAAACAAGAGGAATAAAATACGCAGGTTGTCGTTTGTCGTCGTGACTCGTCCAGGTCGTCGTTGTGACTCTCGTCCAGGTCGTCGCCGTGACTCTCGTCCAGGTTGACGTCTTGGTCGTCATGACTCTCGTCCAGGTTGACGTCTTGGTCGTCGTGACTCTCGTCCAGGTTGACGTCTTGGTCGTCGTGACTCTCGTCCAGGTTGACGTCTTGGTCGTCATGACTCTCGTCCAGGTTGACGTCTTGGTCGTCATGACTCTCGTCCAGGTTGACGTCTTGGTCGTCATGACTCTCGTCCAGGTTGACGTCTTGGTCGTCATGACTCTCGTCCAGGTTGACGTCTTGGTCGTCATGACTCTCGTCCATGTTGACGTCTTGGTCGTCATGACTCTCGTCCATGTTGACGTCTTGGTCGTCATGACTCTCGTCCATGTTTACGTCTTGGTCGTCATGACTCTCGTCCAGGTTGACGTCTTGGTCGTCATGACTCTCGTCCAGGTTGACGTCTTGGTCGTCATGACTCTCGTCCAGGTTGACGTCTTGGTCGTCATGACTCTCGTCCAGGTTGACGTCTTGGTCGTCATGACTCTCGTCCAGGTTGACGTCTTGGTCGTCATGACTCTCGTCCAGGTTGACGTCTTGGTCGTCATGACTCTCGTCCAGGTTGACGTCTTGGTCGTCATGACTCTCGTCCAGGTTGACCTTTTGGTCGTCATGACTCTCGTCCAGGTTGACCTTTTGGTCGTCATGACTCTCGTCCAGGTTGACCTTTTGGTCGTCATGACTCTCGTCCAGGTTGACCTTTTGTCGTGAAGCATGGTGGTGGCAGCATCATGCTGTGGGGGACTGGGAGACTGGTCATGATGGAGGTAAAGATTAAAGGAGCAAAGAACAGAGAGATCCTTAATGAAAACCTGCTCCGGAGCGCTCAGGACCTCAGACTGGGGTGAAGGTTCACCTTCCAACAGGACAACGACCCTAAGCACACAGCCAAGACAACGCAGGAGTGGCATCGGGACAAGTCTCTGAATGTAAAGGGTCTGAATACTTATGCAAATGTGATATTTTGTATTAAATTCTTAATAAATTAGCAAAACAACTCTAAAAACCTATTTTTACATTCATTATGAGGAATTGTGTGTAGATTGATGAGGGGGAAAAAATCTATGTAATCCATTTTAGAATGAGGCTGTAACGTAACAAAATGTGGAAGAAAATCGAGGGGGTCTGAATACATTCTGAACCCACTGTGAATCTACTTGAAAATCTGTGGCCAAACCTGAAGACGGTTGCCTAGCGATGAACAACCGCCCATTTGACAGAGCTGGAAGAACGTTGCATTCACCAGGTGTGAAAACATCTCCAAGACGTGACCCAGAAAGAGGCAAATGGCTGCCGAATGTGTTTCCACAACGTATCGACTCAGGGGTGTGAACACTTACGTAAAAACACTTCCTGTATTTCATGTTCAATAAATGTGCAAACATTTACCTAGAAATGTTCACTTTGTTACTATGGTGTATTGTGTATAGATGGGTGAGATATTTTGTTTTATTTAAGCCATTTTGAATGTAGGTTTTAACAGCAAAACGTGAAGTAAGTCAAAGAGTCTGAATACTCCCAGAAGGGACAGGAAGTACCAGAACCAACTCAGCAGTGGGACACATTTCTCCTCTCCCAGAAGGGACAGGAAGTACCAGAACCAACTCAGCAGTGGGACACATTTCTCCTCTCCCAGAAGGGACAGGAAGTACCAGAACCAATTCAGCAGTGGGACACATTCCTCCTCTCCCAGAAGGGACAGGAAGTACCAGAACCAATTCAGCAGTGGGACACATTCCTCCTCTCCCAGAAGGGACAGGAAGTACCAGAACCAACTCAGCAGTGGGACACATTCCTCCTCTCCCAGAAGGGACAGGAAGTACCAGAACCAATTCAGCAGTGGGACACATTTCTCCTCTCCCAGAAGGGACAGGAAGTACCAGAACCAATTCAGCAGTGGGACACATTCCTCCTCTCCCAGAAGGGACAGGAAGTACCAGAACCAATTCAGCAGTGGGACACATTCCTCCTCTCCCAGAAGAGACAGGAAGTAGCAGAACCAATTCAGCAGTGGGACACATTTCTCCTCTCCCAGAAGAGACAGGAAGTACCAGAACCAATTCAGCAGTGGGACACATTTCTCCTCTCCCAGAAGGGACAGGAAGTACCAGAACCAACTCAGCAGTGGGACACATTCCTCCTCTCCCAGAAGGGACAGGAAGTACCAGAACCAATTCAGCAGTGGGACACATTTCTTCTCTCCCAGAAGGGACAGGAAGTACCAGAACCAATTCAGCAGTGGGACACATTTCTTCTCTCCCAGAAGGGACAGGAAGTACCAGAACCAACTCAGCAGTGGGACACATTTCTCCTCTCCCAGAAGGGACAGGAAGTACCAGAACCAACTCAGCAGTGGGACACATTTCTCCTCTCCCAGAAGGGACAGGAAGTACCAGAACCAATTCAGCAGTGGGACACATTCCCACACATTCCTCCTCTCCCAGACATGACATTGTTGTTCATGAAGGATTGTCAACATTACGTTGTTGGTGAAGGATATTCTACATTACCTTGTTCATGAATGATTATCTACAGTACCTGTTCATGGGGGATTAGATACATTACCTTGCTGTTCATGGGGGATTAGATACATTACCTTGCTGTTCATGGGGGATTAGATACATTACCTTGTTGTTCATGGGGGATTAGATACATTACCTTGTTGTTCATGAAGGATTAGCTACATTACCTTGTTGTTCATGAAGGATTAGCTACATTACCTTGTTGTTCATGAAGGATTAGCTACATGACCTTGTTGTTCATGAAGGATTAGCTACATTACCTTGTTGTTCATGAAGGATTAGCTACATTACATTGTTGTTCATGAAGGATTAGCTACATTACCTTGGTGTTCGTGAAGGATTAGCTACATTACCTTGTTGTTCATGAAGGATTAGCTACATTACCTTGTTGTTCGTGAAGGATTAGCTACATTACCTTGTTGTTCATGAAGGATTAGCTACATTACATTGTTGTTCATGAAGGGTTAGCTACATTACTTTGTTGTCCATGAAGGATTAGCTACATTACCTTGTTGTTCATGAAGGATTAGCTACATTACATTGTTGTTCATGAAGGATTAGCTACATTACATTGTTGTTCATGAAGGATTAGCTACATTACCTTGTTGTTCATGAAGGATTAGCTACATTACCTTGTTGTTCGTGAAGGATTAGCTACATTACATTGTTGTTCATGAAGGATTAGCTACATTACCTTGTTGTTCATGAAGGATTAGCTACATTACCTTGTTGTTCATGAAGGATTAGCTACATTACCTTGTTGTCCATGAAGGATTAGCTACATTACCTTGTTGTTCATGAAGGATTAGCTACATTACCTTGTTGTCCATGAAGGATTAGCTACATTACCTTGTTGTCCATGAAGGATTAGCTACATTACCTTGTTGTCAATGAAGGATTAGCTACATTACCTTGTTGTTCATGAAGGATTAGCTACATTACCTTGTTGTTCATGAAGGATTAGCTACATTACCTTGTTGTTCATGAAGGATTAGCTACATTACCTTGTTGTCCATGAAGGATTAGCTACATTACCTTGTTGTTCATGAAGGATTAGCTACATTACCTTGTTGTTCATGAAGGGTTAGCTACATTACTTTGTTGTCCATGAAGGATTAGCTACATTACCTTGTTGTTCATGAAGGATTAGCTACATTACCTTGTTGTTCGTGAAGGATTAGCTACATTACCTTGTTGTCCATGAAGGATTAGCTACATTACCTTGGTGTTCGTGAAGGATTAGCTACATTACCTTGTTGTCCATGAAGGATTAGCTACATTACCTTGTTGTTCATGAAGGATTAGCTACATTACCTTGTTGTTCATGAAGGCCTTGAGGCACTGGATGACTTTATGCTGGCTCTTCTTGTCAGGTTTATCCTGGCTACAGAGACAACAGACAGAGAGAGTAGCTTCTTGTCATGTTTATCCTGGCTACAGAGACAACAGACAGAGAGAGTAGCTTCTTGTCATGTTTATCCTGGCTACAGAGACAACAGACAGAGAGAGTAGCTTCTTGTCATGTTTATCCTGGCTACAGAGACAACAGACAGAGAGAGTCAGCACTTGCTTTGGCAATGTTAACACGTTTCCCATGCCAATAAAGCCCCTTGAATTGAATTGAGAGTAGAGAGAAAGACAGAGGTAAGCAAGAGGTAGAGGTAGAGAGAGGTAGAGAGAGGTAGAGAGAGGTAGAGAGAGGTAGAGAGAGGTAGAGGGAGGTAGAGGGAGGTAGAGGGAGGTAGAGAGAGGTAGAGAGAGGTAGAGAGAGGTAAAGAGAGGTAAAGAGAGGTAGAGAGAGGTAGAGAGAGGTAGAGGGAGGCGGAGAGAGGTAGAGGGAGGTAGAGGGAGGTAGAGAGAGGTAGAGGGAGAGAGAGGTAGAGAGAGGTAGCGAGAGGTAGAGAGAGGTAGAGAGAGGTAGAGCGAGGTAGAGAGAGGTAGAGAGGTAGAGAGGTAGAGCGAGGTAGAGAGGTAGAGAGAGGTAGAGAGAGGTAGAGAGAGGTAGAGAGAGGTAGAGCGAGGTAGAGAGGTAGAGGGAGGTAGAGAGGTAGAGAGAGGTAGAGAGAGGTAGAGGGAGGTAGAGGGAGGTAGAGGGAGGCGGAGTGAGGCGGAGAGAGGTAGAGGGAGGTAGAGGGAGGTAGAGAGAGGTAGAGGGAGGTAGAGAGAGATAGAGAGAGGTAGAGGGAGGTAGAGGGAGGTAGAGGGAGGTAGAGGGAGGTAGAGGGAGGTAGAGGGAGGTAGAGAGAGGTAGAGGGAGGTAGATGGAGGTAGAGGGAGGTAGAGAGAGGTAGAGGGAGAGAGAGGTAGAGAGAGGTAGAGCGAGGTAGAGAGGTAGAGGGAGGTAGAGAGGTAGAGGGAGGTAGAGAGAGGTAGAGAGAGGTAGAGGGAGGTAGAGAGAGGTAGAGAGAGGTAGAGGGAGGTAGAGAGAGGTAGAGGGAAGTAGAGGGAGGTAGAGAGAGAGAGGTAGAAGGAGGGCGCAGGAGAGAGAAGGAGGGCGCAGGAGAGAGCACGAAAGCGGGAGAGAGAGTGCGTGGGAGAGAGAGGGAGGGAGGTAGAGAGAGGTAGAGGGAGGTAAAGAGAGGTAGAGGGAGGTAGAGGGAGGTAGAGAGAGGTAGAGAGAGAGGGAGGTAAAGGGAGGTAGAGAGAGGTAGAGAGAGGTAGAGAGAGGTAGAGAGAGGTAGAGAGAGGTAGAGAGCGGTAGAGAGAGGTAGAGGGAGATAGAGGGAGGCGGAGAGAGGTAGAGGGAGGCAGAGAGAGGTAGAGGGAGGCGGAGAGAGGTAGAGGGAGGTAGAGAGAGGTAGAGGGAGGTAGAGAGAGGTAGAGGGAGGTAGAGGGAGGTAGAGGGAGGTAGAGGGAGGTAGAGGGAGGTACAGGGAGAGAGAGGTAGAGGGAGGTAGAGGGAGGTACAGGGAGAGAGAGGTAGAGGTAGAGGGAGGTAGAGGGAGAGAGAGGTAGAGGTAGAAGGAGGGCGCAGGAGAGAGAGGTAGAAGGAGGGCGCAGGAGAGAGAGGTAGAAGGAGGGCGCAGGAGAGAGAGAGGAAGAAGGAGGGCGCAGGAGAGAGAGGTAGAAGGAGGGCGCAGGAGAGAACACGAAAGCGGGAGAGAGAGTGCGTGGGAGAGAGAGGGAGGGAGAGGTAGAGAGAGGTAGAGAGAGGTAGAGAGGTAGAGAGAGGTAGAGAGAGGTAGAGAGAGGTAGAGAGAGGTAGAGAGGTAGAGAGAGGTAGAGAGAGGTAGAGGGAGGTAGAGGGAGATAGAGGGAGAGAGAGGAAGGGCGCAGGAGAGAGCACGAAAGCGGGAGAGAGAGTGCGTGGGAGAGAGAGGGAGGGAGAGAGGGAGGGATAGGGAGAGGGAGGGAGAGAGAGGGAGGGAGAGTGCGTGGGAGAGAGAGGGAGGGAGAGAGAGGGGGGGAGAGAGAGAGGGAGGGAGAGTGCGTGGGAGAGAGAGGGAGGGAGAGAGAGAGAGGGAGAGAGAGAGAGAGAGAGAGAGAGAGAGGGAGAGTGCGTGGGAGAGAGAGGGAGGGAGAGAGAGAGAGGGAGAGAGGTATAAAGAGAAATGGAGTAGAGATGAGATGAACATTTATATTGAACATGTGATGTTTCTACATTGAGTAAATGCAGTCAGTGTGTTTGCCCGTTCATCCGCCCGTGTGTGTGTGTGTGTTCATCCGCCCATGTGTGTGTGTGTGTGTGTGTGTGTGTGTCCATACTGTTTATTGTGAAGCAGCTTCTCCAGAATGTCTAGCAGCAGTCCCAGACCCTCGTGGCCAAAACTCTGCACCCAGCTGGGGGGAGAAGGAAAAACAGCTCATTAATAAATAAACCAATTTTTATCCAAAGTGGTCGTTTTAAAACTCATCTATTGGTCACTCGATGGACGAGACCAGAGGCTACTGTACCACCAACTGAATTCTGCTCTGCCCAGAGTACCCCTGATGTTCCCCCTCATGTGGATTTTACCAGGAACCCTTCGGTCTCATGAGTCTTCAAGTACCCCCTGAGGATAGACCAAGTACCCCCAGGGATCCTAGAACCCCCTGAGGATAGGCCAGGTACCCCCAGGGATCCTAGTACCCGTGTAGATAGACCAAGTACCCCCAGGGATCCTAGTACCCCCTATAGATAGACCAAGTACCCCCAGGGATCCTAGTACCCGTGTAGATAGACCAAGTACCCCCAGGGATCCTAGTACCCGTGTAGATCGACCAAGTACCCCCAGGGATCCTGGTACCCCCTGAGGATAGACCAAGTACCCCCAGGGATCCGAGTACCCCCAGCTTGGGAACAACTGGACTAGATGATAACTGTATCTGGTCTCAACGAGTGCACTACACAGAACAGACAGGTTCCATTTGGGACACAAGCCCTACCTACCTATCCATACTAGACTAGAGAGCTGGATCCATACTAGACTAGAGAACTGGATCCATACTAGACTAGAGAGCTGGATCCATACTAGACTAGAGAGCTGGATCCATACTAGACTAGAGAGCTGGATCCATACTAGACTAGAGAGCTGGATCCATACTAGACTAGAGAGCTGGATCCAGACTAGACTAGAGAGCTGGATCCATACTAGACTAGAGAACTGGATCCATACTAGACTAGAGAGCTGGATCCATACTAGACTAGAGAGCTGGATCCATACTAGACTAGAGAACTGGATCCATACTAGACTAGAGAACTGGATCCATACTAGACTAGAGAGCTGGATCCATACTAGACTAGAGAGCTGGATCCATACTAGACTAGAGAGCTGGATCCATACTAGACTAGAGAGCTGGATCCATACTAGACTAGAGAGCTGGATCCATACTAGACTAGAGAGCTGGATCCATACTAGACTAGAGAGCTGGATCCATACTAGACTAGAGAGCTGGATCCATACTAGACTAGAGAGCTGGATCCAGACTAGACTAGAGAGCTGGATCCATACTAGACTAGAGAACTGGATCCATACTAGACTAGAGAACTGGATCCATACTAGACTAGAGAGCTGGATCCATACTAGACTAGAGAGCTGGATCCATACTAGACTAGAGAGCTGGATCCATACTAGACTAGAGAGCTGGATCCATACTAGACTAGAGAGCTGGATCCAGACTAGACTAGAGAGCTGGATCCAGACTAGACTAGAGAGCTGGATCCATACTAGACTAGAGAGCTGGATCCATACTAGACTAGAGAGCTGGATCCATACTAGACTAGAGAGCTGGATCCATACTAGACTAGAGAGCTGGATCCATCCTAGACTAGAGAGCTGGATCCATACTAGACTAGAGAGCTGGATCCATACTAGACTAGAGAGCTGGATCCATACTAGACTAGAGAGCTGGATCCATACAAGACTAGAGAGCTGGATCCATACTAGACTAGAGAGCTGGATCCATACTAGACTAGAGAGCTGGGACGCCATGTTAAAAACGCGATGAAAGCCAAACGTCCCTGGAGTGGCTGGCCTGTGTGTGTTTTTTATAACCTATTAAAAAACGTCAGCACATTCAGACAGGCGGAGGGAGAACTCCTCCAGACGGAACCGATAGTCGAAACACTGAATGGACTAAAACAGGGCTGATCGGAGTCCATTTTAAAATCACATCTCCTTCAAAAGTAAAACAACAAAAACCCTCTCTCTCCTTTTAGCCCCTCAATCCCCCTGTGGGGCGACACGTCTAATAATAATAATGCTATTCCCTCGTCTAAAATCGAGGAGAAAATAGATGAATTCCCAAAGCTGTTATTTCTCTAAGTTGTTTATTACACATAGCTTAGGCTGTTTGAGCCGGAATATCATGTGTGATTCAGAGGGTTTCGGAGCTGAGGGGAGGACAGACAGGAAGTACAGACAGACATAATCCTGCCTGCTAGGAGGCTGATCCATACTTCTTTCATGTCACTTTCAACTTCTCACAGAGGATTTACCCCGGCGCTTTAAACCTTCAACAACAAACGTGATGGCAGTGTGAGCGCTGTCCCTTTAAGACGTGATGGCACAGTGTGAGCTCTGTCCCTTTCAGACGTGATGGCACAGTGTGAGCTCTGTCCCTTTCAGACGTGATGGCAGTGTGAGCTCTGTCCCTTCAAGACGTGATGGCAGTGTGAGCTCTGTCCCTTTCAGACGTGATGGCAGTGTGAGCGCTGTTCCTTTCAGACGTGATGGCAGTGTGAGCTCTGTCCCTTTCAGACGTGATGGCACAGTGTGAGCTCTGTCCCTTTCAGACGTGATGGCACAGTGTGAGCTCTGTCCCTTTCAGACGTGACGGCAGTGTGAGCTCTGTCCCTTTCAGACGTGATGGCAGTGTGAGCTCTGTCCCTTTCAGACGTGATGGCAGTGTGAGCTCTGTCCCTTTAAGACGTGATGGCACAGTGTGAGCTCTGTCCCTTTCAGACGTGATGGCACAGTGTGAGCTCTGTCCCTTTCAGACGTGATGGCACAGTGTGAGCTCTGTCCCTTTCAGACGTGATGGCACAGTGTGAGCTCTGTCCCTTTCAGACGTGACGGCACAGTGTGAGCTCTGTCCCTTTCAGACGTGATGACAGTGTGAGCTCTGTCCCTTTCAGACGTGATGGCAGTGTGAGCTCTGTCCCTTTCAGACGTGATGGCACAGTGTGAGCTCTGTCCCTTTCAGACGTGATGGCACAGTGTGAGCTCTGTCCCTTTCAGACGTGATGGCACAGTGTGAGCTCTGTCCCTTTCAGACGTGATGGCAGTGTGAGCTCTGTCCCTTTCAGACGTGATGGCAGTGTGAGCTCTGTCCCTTTCAGACGTGATGGCACAGTGTGAGCTCTGTCCCTTTCAGACGTGATGGCACAGTGTGAGCTCTGTCCCTTTCAGACGTGATGGCACAGTGTGAGCTCTGTCCCTTTCAGACGTGATGGCACAGTGTGAGCTCTGTCCCTTTCAGACGTGATGGCACAGTGTGAGCTCTGTCCCTTTCAGACGTGATGGCACAGTGTGAGCTCTGTCACTTTCAGACGTGATGGCACAGTGTGAGCTCTGTCCCTTTCAGACGTGATGGCAGTGTGAGCTCTGTCCCTTTCAGACGTGATGGCAGTGTGAGCTCTGTCCCTTTCAGACGTGATGGCACAGTGTGAGCTCTGTCCCTTTAAGACGTGATGGCACAGTGTGAGCTCTGTCCCTTTCAGACGTGACGGCACAGTGTGAGCTCTGTCCCTTTCAAACGTGATGGCAGTGTGAGCTCTGTCCCTTTCAGACGTGATGGCACAGTGTGAGCTCTGTCCCTTTCAGACGTGATGGCAGTGTGAGCTCTGTCCCTTTCAGACGTGATGGCAGTGTGAGCTCTGTCCCTTTCAGACGTGATGGCACAGTGTGAGCTCCGTCCCTTTCAGCCCCGGAGGTCTTTAAGTCTGATTCTGACAACCTGATATATGGAGAGCAGCGGCAATTATGTCCACAGAAATAGAAATGGGGCGAGAGGAGAGGAGAGGGAGAGGGAGAGGGGAGGGGGAGGGGGAGGGGGAGAGGGGAGGGGAGGGGAGGGGGAGGGGGAGAGGGGAGGGGAGGGGAGGAGGAGGAGAGGAGACAGAGGAGAGGAGAGGAGAGGAGAGGAGGAGACAGAGGAGAGGAGAGGACAGAGGAGAGGAGAGGAGAGGGGAGGGGAGGGGAGAGGAGAGGAGAGGAGAGGAGAGGAGAGGAGAGGAGAGGAGAGGAGAGGAGAGGAGAGGAGAGGAGAGGAGAGGAGAGGAGAGGAGAGGCGAGGCGAGGCGAGGAGAGGAGAGGAGAGGAGAGGAGAGGAGAGGAGAGGAGAGGAGAGGAGAGGAGAGGAGAGGAGAGGAGAGGAGAGGAGAGGAGAGGAGAGGAGAGGAGGAGAGGAGAGGAGAGGAGACAGAGGAGACAGAGGAGAGGACAGAGGAGAGGAGAGGAGAGGAGAGGCGAGGGGAGAGGAGAGGAGAGGAGAGGAGAGGAGAGGAGAGGAGAGGAGAGGAGAGGAGAGGAGAGGAGAGGAGAGGAGAGGAGAGGAGAGGAGAGGAGAGGAGAGGAGAGGAGAGGAGAGGAGAGGAGAGGAGAGGGAGAGGCGAGGAGAGGAGAGGAGAGGAGAGGAGAGGAGAGGAGAGGAGAGGAGAGGAGAGGAGAGGAGAGGAGAGGAGAGGAGAGGAGAGGAAGAGGAGAGGAGAGGAGAGGAGAGGAGAGGCGAGGAGAGGAGAGGAGAGGAGAGGAGAGGAGAGGAGAGGAGAGGAGAGGAGAGGAGAGGAGAGGCGAGGCGAGGCGAGGCGAGGAGAGGAGAGGAGAGGAGAGGAGAGGAGAGGAGAGGAGAGGAGAGGAGAGGAGAGGAGAGAGGACAGAAGAGAGGACAGAGGAGAGGAGACAGAGTAGAGAACAGATGACAGAGGAGAGGAGAGGAGAGGAGAGGAGAGGGGAGAGGAGCGGAGAGGAGAGGAGAGGAGAGGAGAGGAGAGGAGAGGAGAGGAGAGGAGAGGAGAGGAGAGGAGAGGAGAGGAGAGGAGAGGAGAGGAGAGGAGAGGAGAGAGGACAGAAGAGAGGACAGAGGAGAGGAGACAGAGTAGAGAACAGATGACAGAGGAGAGGAGAGGAGAGGAGAGGGGAGAGGAGCGGAGAGGAGAGGAGAGGAGAGGAGAGGAGAGGAGAGGACAGAACAGAGCAGAATGTGAATCTACATTTAATGACGCACATGAAGGAAAATACGCTAATTACAATATTGATGTTTCATTAAAAAAACAGAGGACTTCTGACATAACAGGAGGCGTTGAATTGTTTTATTTCCTCGGGCCCTGAATCAGGTCAAGGAGAAGGGCCAGTAATGGATAAATCAACAGAGCGAAGGATCGAGTGGAGGAACGGAATCAGCAGCAGACACTTTACTCTCCCTGCAACAAGGAGGAATCTGATCTCCATCCCTCCCTCTATCATCAGCCTCTCCTTCCACCTACCCCCCTCAGAGGGCCATCAGCCTCTCCTTCTACCTACCCCCCCAGAGGGAGGGCCATCAGCCTCTCCTTCTACCTACCCCCCCAGAGGGCCATCAGCCTCTCCTTCTACCTACCCCCCCAGAGGGCCATCAGCCCCCCCCCCCCCCCCCCCCGATGGAGGGATTGAAACAATAAACACATCAGCCATAAAGCTGAATAAAGAATCAATGATTAATACCATCGGACACCTGAAAAGCAAAACATAGTTCCTCTCTCACACCAAGTTCCCCTCTCACACCAGGTTCCCCTCTCACACCAGGTTCCCCTCTCACACCAGGTTCCCCTCTCACACCAGGTTCCCCTCTCACACCAGGTTCCCCTCTCACACCAGGTTCCCCTCTCACACCAGGTTCCCCTCTCACACCAGGTTCCCCTCTCACACCAGGTTCCCCTCTCACACCAGGTTCCCCTTTTTAAAGTGGCCTTCTTTTTTGGGGGGACTTTGCCAATATAAAAACATGTCTACACTCGGTCCTCTATGTCTCAGGAGGTGAGTCTTGAAAAACACCTGGACAAGGGGTTAGTTTCCCGCTGGGGTCACCCATACGTAACATGTAGCCTACGCAGCATGACTGAGTGGGCTGAAACAAACCCCCCGATAGAAGTGTGTGCTAATTGGCATATAATTAAATCATGTCTTCAGAATAATAAATCACTGATCTTTGATGTGCTTCTACACCTGCATTGCTTCCTGTTTGGGGGGTTTTAGGCTGGGTTTCTGTACAGCACTTTGAGATATCAGCTGATGTACGAAGGGCTATAGAAATACATCTGATTTGATTTGGGAGTAGAGATGGGTTTTTTTTTCAGAAAATACGCAGGAGAAAGACACCAGCGTGTCGACTGGTGAATAACAGACACCGACTGGTGAATAACAGACACCGACTGGTGAATAACAGACACCGACTGGTGAATAACAGACACCGACTGGTGAATAACAGACACCAGCGTGTCGACTGGTGAATAACAGACACCGACTGGTGAATAACAGACACCGACTGGTGAATAACAGACACCGACTGGTGAATAACAGACACCGACTGGTGAATAACAGACACCGACTGGTGAATAACAGACACCAACTGGTGAATAACAGACACCAACTGGTGAATAACAGACACCAACTGGTGAATAACAGACACCGACTGGTGAATAACAGACACCGACTGGTGAATAACAGACACCGACTGGTGAATAACAGACACCGACTGGTGAATAACAGACACCGACTGGTGAATAACAGACACCGACTGGTGAATAACAGACACCAACTGGTGAATAACAGACACCAACGTGTCGACTGGTGAATAACAGACACCAACGTGTCGACTGGTGAATAACAGACACCAACTGGTGAATAACAGACACCAACTGGTGAATAACAGACACCGACTGGTGAATAACAGACACCAACTGGTGAATAACAGACACCGACTGGTGAATAACAGACACCGACTGGTGAATAACAGACACCGACTGGTGAATAACAGACACCGACTGGTGAATAACAGACACCGACTGGTGAATAACAGACACCGACTGGTGAATAACAGACACCGACTGGTGAATAACAGACACCGACTGGTGAATAACAGACACCGACTGGTGAATAACAGACACCAACTGGTGAATAACAGACACCGACTGGTGAATAACAGACACCGACTGGTGAATAACAGACACCAACTGGTGAATAACAGACACCGACTGGTGAGTAACAGACACCGACTGGTGAATAACAGACACCGACTGGTGAATAACAGACACCAACTGGTGAATAACAGACACCAACTGGTGAATAACAGACACCAACTGGTGAATAACAGACACCGACGTGTCGACTGGTGTGTGTGGTGAATCCTTTCAACACGACTCCAAGCCGCCATTTTCTTTGTGGAGGAAAGTTGATGGTAAAGATTTCAGAAGAACACAGACAGAACAGCAGAAAGTACAGAGGCCTTCAGGAAGTATTCACGACCCCTGACCTTTCCACAGTTCGCTGTTACAGACTGAATTTTACATGGATTCAATTGAGATTTTTTTTTTTCTTAAGGCCCCCCACCCCCCCCCACCCCTCCCCCCCTTTAGGCCCCCAACCCCTCCCCCCTTAAGGCCCCCCACCCCCCCCCACCACCCCTCCCCCCCCTTTAGGCCCCACCACCCCCCACCACCCCTCCCCCCCTTTAGGCCCCACCACCCCCCCACCCCTCCCCCCCTTTAGGCCCCCCCACCCCTCCCCCCTTAAGGCCCCCCCACCCCCCCTCCCCCCCTTTAGGCCCCCCACCCCCCCCACCCCTCCCCCTTAAGGCCCCCCACCCCCCCCACCACCCCTCCCCCCCTTTAGGCCCCCCACCCCCCCCACCCCTCCCCCTTTAAGGCCCCCCACCCCCCCCCCCACCACCCCTCCCCCCCTTAAGGCCAACACACCCCCCCCCCACCCTAAGCCCCCCCCCCCCCCCTCAACCACAAAGACCAGGGAGGTTTTACAACGCCTCGCAAAGAAGGGCTCCTATTGGTCGATGGGTAAAAAAAACTATAACATTGATCAACCCTTTGAGCCTGGTGCAGTGATTAATGACTAATCTGGATGGTGTGTCAATACACCTTAAAGCTCAACTAAATATCATCCCAGGACAAACTGGTTGACAGATCGATATTCCGGCACCACGTGAACCTCTTCAAGTCAGAAAGACCATCATGCTTTTGGGGAAAGAGGATCATTCTGTACATGTATTAAAACTGAGAGTTTAACCAATTCCTGTCCCCTTGATGAAGGAGTCCGGGCTCCTACCCAAATAAACATTGATGACGACACAATCTAAAATATAATTTCCATCTCCAGAAATTATCCAAATAACATTTAGGTCAAAAATGATGTAAAATCGATTTTCATATTAGACCACTCTTCTAGCCAATGGGCACTAAGGAGCTGTCGCCCAGCTGATGAAACCCCTATATAATATACATAGACAGAAGCATGGAGTTTGTCCATCTATATTAACACCACTGGCACATCCTGATTGTTGTCATTATTAATTAGTATTATTTTATTATAAATATATTTATTTACATTCAACACAGACCCCAGACCTGTCTCATTCAGCACAGACCCCAGACCTGTCTCATTCAACACAGACCCCAGACCTGTCTCATTCAACACAGACCCCAGACCTGTCTCATTCAGCACAGACCCCAGACCTGTCTCATTAACATTCAACACAGACCCCAGACCTGTCTCATTAACACAGACACCAGACCTGTCTCATTCAACACAGACCCCAGACCTGTCTCATTCAACACAGACCCCAGACATGTCTCATTCAACACAGACCCCAGACCTGTCTCATTCAACACAGACCCCAGACCTGTCTCATTCAACACAGACCCCAGACCTGTCTCATTCAACACAGACCCCAGACCTGTCTCATTCAACACAGACCCCAGACCTGTCTCATTCAACACATTCCCCAGACCTGTCTCATTAACATTCAACACAGACCCCAGACCTGTCTCATTCAACACAGAACCCAGACCTGTCTCATTCAACACAGACCCCAGACCTGTCTCATTCAACACAGACCCCAGACCTGTCTCATTCACCACAGACACCAAACCTGTCTCATTCAGCACAGACCCCAGACCTGTCTCATTCAGCACAGACCCCAGACCTGTCTCATTCAACACAGACACCAGACCTGTCTGATTCAGCACAGACCCCAGACCTGTCTCATTCAACACAGACCCCAGACCTGTCTCATTCAACACAGACCCCAGACCTGTCTCATTCAACACAGACACCAGACCTGTCTCATTCAACACAGACCCCAGACCTGTCTCATTCAGCACAGACCCCAGACCTGTCTCATTCAGCACAGACCCCAGACCTGTCTCATTCAGCACAGACCCCAGACCTGTCTCATTCACATTCAACACAGACCCCAGACCTGTCTCATTCACATTCAACACAGACCCCAGACCTGTCTCATTCACCACAGACCCCAGACCTGTCTCATTCAACACAGACGCCAGACCTGTCTCATTCACCACAGACCCCAGACCTGTCTCATTCACCACAGACCCCATACCTGTCTCATTCAGCACAGACCCCAGACCTGTCTCATTCAACACAGACACCAGACCTGTCTCATTCAGCACAGACACCAGACCTGTCTCATTCAGCACAGACCCCAGACCTGTCTCATTA
>NW_023493690.1:137500-165000 GCF_013265735.2 Oncorhynchus mykiss
AGTGAAGGGTGGACCGTCACAGTAGTAATGTAGGAGTGAAGGGTGGACCGTCACAGTAGTAATGAAGGGTGGACCGTCACAGTAGTAATGTAGGAGTGAAGGGTGGACCATCACAGTAGTAATGTAGGAGTGAAGGGTGGACCGTCACAGTAGTAATGTAGGAGTGAAGGGTGGACCATCACAGTAGTAATGTAGGAGTGAAGGGTGGACCATCACAGTAGTAATGTAGGAGTGAAGGGTGGACCGTCACAGTAGTAATGTAGGAGTGAAGGGTGGACCATCACAGTAGTAATGTAGGAGTGAAGGGTGGACCATCACAGTAGTAATGTAGGAGTGAAGGGTGGCCCGTCACAGTAGTAATGTAGGAGTGAAGGGTGGACCATCACAGTAGTAATGAAGGGTGGACCGTCACAGTAGTAATGTAGGAGTGAAGGGTGGACCATCACAGTAGTAATGTAGGAGTGAAGGGTGGACCATCACAGTAGTAATGTAGGAGTGAAGGGTGGACCATCACAGTAGTAATGTAGGAGTGAAGGGTGGACCATCACAGTAGTAATGTAGGAGTGAAGGGTGGACCATCACAGTAGTAATGTAGGAGTGAAGGGTGGACCATCACAGTAGTAATGTAGGAGTGAAGGGTGGACCATCACAGTAGTAATGTAGGAGTGAAGGGTGGACCATCACAGTAGTAATGTAGGAGTGAAGGGTGGACCATCACAGTAGTAATGAAGGGTGGACCGTCACAGTAGTAATGTAGGAGTGAAGGGTGGACCATCACAGTAGTAATGTAGGAGTGAAGGGTGGACCATCACAGTAGTAATGTAGGAGTGAAGGGTGGACCGTCACAGTAGTAATGTAGGAGTGAAGGGTGGACCATCACAGTAGTAATGTAGGAGTGAAGGGTGGACCATCACAGTAGTAATGTAGGAGTGAAGGGTGGACCATCACAGTAGTAATGTAGGAGTGAAGGGTGGACCATCACAGTAGTAATGTAGGAGTGAAGGGTGGACCGTCACAGTAGTAATGTAGGAGTGAAGGGTAGCTGCCCTGGACTCCTCCACCAGACACAGAGGAAAACACACTTCATCATCTCATTCCCCTGAAACAACAAAACACACAGGAATCATAGACGAATAATGAGCCCCCTTATCTGGCTAACTTCATGGCTGAGGAAGCTCGACTCGCCTCTAGAGGATCCTCCCCAAGGCTCTGGGTGTGTGTGTGGGGTGTGTGTGTGGGGTGTGTGTGTGTGGGGTGTGGTGTGTCTGGGGTGTGTGTGTGTGGTGTGTCTGGGGTGTGTGTGTGTGTGTGTGGGGTGTGGTGTGTCTGGGGTGTGTGTGTGTGGTGTGTCTGGGGTGTGTGTGTGTGGTGTGTGTGTGTGTGTGTGGTGTGTGGAGTGTGTGGGGTGTGTGTGTGGGGTGTGTGTGGTGTGTGTGTGGGGTGTGTCTGTGTGTGTGTGATCGTACTACAGCCATGTGGGACTTCTCTACCAGAAATAGAAGTCATCTCACTGTGTTTTTCACTGTTCCCACCTCGTTCCCCACCTTGTTCCCCCCCTCGTTCCCACCTCGTTCCCCACCTCGTTCCCCACCTCGTTCCCCACCTCGTTCCCCACCTCGTTCCCCCCTCGTTCCCCACCTCGTTCCCCCCTCCGGTATTATTATGAAGGGGACTTCTTATTGGAGAGGGACAGTCTCTAGTAATGGCCACACATAGAAAGGCCATATTCTCTGTCTGTCTGTCTGTCTGACTCCCTGTCTGACTCCCTGTCTGTCACATCACAGGTAAATGGTACCACTGTGATCTTTAATCAGGAGATAGTCAGCCCCACACACACAGGTTGATGTGTTGCTCTATCAAAGCCTTATGATTTTGAACTCTGATTTGTCCATCGCCCCGCAAGAACTGATTTCCAAGACGTGTCAAGTCTGCAATCATGCTGCTGTGGGATTGTGTTTAGCGGGGCCATCAGTATTCCATTCAGCCAATCACTGGAGAGGAACGGGAGGGGGAGGGGGAGGAGGGGGAGGTATGGAACGGGAGGGGGCGGGGGGGAGAGGAAGGAATGGAACGGGAGGGGGAGGAGCGAACCCCACGTCCCTCTCCTCCCCTCGTCCCTCTCCTCCCTCCCCTCGTCCCTCTCCTCGTCCCTCCCCTCGTACCTCTCCTCCTCCCTCCCCTCGTCCCTCCCCTCGTCCCTCTCCTCCCTCCCCTCGTCCCTCCCCTCGTCCCTCTCCTCCCTCCCCTCATCCCTCTCCTCGTCCCTCTCCTCCCTCCCCTCGTCCCTCCCCTCGTCCCTCTCCTCTCCTCTCATGTTCTGTGCCCTTGTTTTTCCTGTAAATGAAGGCATTAATCTGAAAACTGGGGTTTTTCTCCATAGAAACATCTTGGGCAGGCCATTGACTATAATGGTTCAGTCAGATTATATAAGACATGTCAACAAAGAATATCTTGGAGGACTAACCATCCCCTAAATAACAGCTAGACAGTCAGGGAGAATCTAAAATATAAACATGATGTGTTCAGCAGTATTTATGTTATGGAATGGGGGGGGTCTCCATTGACTATAATGGTTCAGTCAGAATGGGGGGGTCTCCATTGACTATAATGGTTCAGTCAGAATGGGGGGGTCTCAATTGACTATAATGGTTCAGTCAGAATGGGAGGGTCTCCATTGACTATAATGGTTCAGTCAGAATGGGGGGGTCTCAATTGACTATAATGGTTCAGTCAGAATGGGGGAGTCTCAATTGACTATAATGGTTCAGTCAGAATGGGGGGTCTCCATTGACCACTCCCCCCCCCCCCCAATGCACCACCACTCCCTAATGCACCACTCTCTGAACAGCTTCTATCCCCAAGTCATCAGACTGCTGAGCAGCTTCTATCCCCAAACCATCAGACTGCTGAACAGCTTCTATCCCCAAACCATCAGACTGCTGAACAGCTTCTACCACCAAGCCATCAGACTGCTGAACAGCTTCTATCCCCAAGCCATCAGACTGCTGAACAGCTTCTACCACCAAACCATCAGACTGCTGAACAGCTTCTACCACCAAGCCATCAGACTGCTGAACAGCTTCTACCACCAAGCCATCAGACTGCTGAACAGCTTCTATCCCCAAGCCATCAGACTGCTGAACAGCTTCTACCCCCAAGCCATCAGACTGTTGAACAGCTTCTACCACCAAGCCATCAGACTGCTGAACAGCTACTACCCCCCAAGCCATCAGACTGCTGAACAGCTTCTACCCCCAAGCCATCAGACTGCTGAACAGCTACTACCCCCCAAGCCATCAGACTGCTCAACAGATCATCAAATGGCTACCCAGACTACGGTATAGAACCTATATTTACACCGACTCTACCCACACACTAACACACACACACACACAAACCCACTACATACACTCGAAAGCCACACACACTCTGAGCACTCTTCACATAAGCTGCTGCTACTCTGTTAATTATCTATCCTGATTGACTAGTCACTTTGCCCAGCTTCTATCTCAAGGCCATCCGACTGTTAAACAGACACCACTAACATTGAGTGGCTGCTGCCAACACACTGACTCATCTCCAGCCACTTCAATAATTAATAACTGGATGTAATACATATATCACTAGCCACTTCATTAAACAATGCCACTTTATATAATGTTTACATACCCTACATTACTCATCTCATATGTATATACTGTCCTCTATACCATCTACTGCATCTTGCCTATGCCGTTCGGCCATAGCTCATTCATATATCTTTATGTACATATTCTTATTCTTTCCTTTAAAAAAAAGGTAGTTGTGAAATGAGTTGTAAAAGTTAGTTGTGAATTTATTAGATATTACTGCACTGTCGGAACTAGAAGCACAAGCATTTCACTACACTCGCTTTAACATCTGCTAACCGTGTGTATGTGACCGATTACATCTGCTAACCATGTGTATGTGATCAATAACATCTGCTAACCATGTGTATGTGACCAATAACATCAGGCCTTAGCTAGACAACACTTAATACCCAGGGGTGATCAGGCCTTAGCTAGACAACACTTAATACCCAGGGGTGATCAGGCCTTAGCTAAACAACACTTAATACCCAGGGGTCGATCAGGCCTTAGCTAGACAACACTTAATACCCAGGGGTGATCAGGCCTTAGCTAAACAACACTTAATACCCAGGGGTCGATCAGGCCTTAGCTAGACAACACTTAATACCCAGGGGTGATCAGGCCTTAGCTAAACAACACTTAATACCCAGGGGTCGATCAGGCCTTAGCTAGACAACACTTAATACCCAGGGGTGATCAGGCCTTAGCTAGACAACACTTAATACCCAGGGGTGATCAGGCCTTAGCTAGACAACACTTAATACCCAGGGGTGATCAGGCCTTAGCTAGATAACACTTAATACCCAGGGGTGATCAGGCCTTAGCTAGACAACACTTAATACCCAGGGGTGATCAGGTCTTAGCTAGACAACACTTAATACCCAGGGGTGATCAGGCCTTAGCTAGACAACACTTAATACCCAGGGGTGATCAGGCCTTAGCTAGACAACACTTAATACCCAGGGGTGCTCAGGCCTTAAGCTAGACAACACTTAATACCCAGGGGTGATCAGACCTTAGCTAGACAACACTTAATTCCCAGGGGTGATCAGACCTTAGCTAAACAACACTTAATACCCAGGGGCCGATCAGGCCTTAAGCTAGACAACACTTAATACCCAGGGGTCGATCAGACCTTAGCTAAACAACACTTAATACCCAGGGGTGATCAGGCCTTAGGTAAACAACACTTAATACCCAGGGGTGATCAAGTCTTAGCTAAACAACACTTAATACCCAGGGGTCGATCAGGCCTTAGCTAAACAACACTTAATATCCAGGGGTGATCAGGCCTTAGCTAGACAACACTTAATACCCAGGGGTGATCAGGCCTTAGCTAGATAACACTTAATACCCAGGGGTGATCAGGCCTTAGCTAGATAACAGCATGATACTAACAGTTGCAGTAGTAACAAAGGCAACATGTAGGAAAGACAGTTGGCTGACTTAAATGAGAAAAGCTAATTGAGACGCGATGACAGACACTGTTATGGGTTTTCCGCTCACAGAGGAAATGTATCTGGTGCCCAAATATTTCCCAGGAACTACAGTCTGGTTCCTGTAACATCTACAAACACATCTATAAAAACAACAACTCTGTTCGTTATCAGGCACCAGAGGCCTGTTTTTGTCTCAATCCAGAAATCCCACGGATAGCCAGCCAGCCAGCCAGCCAGCCAGTCAGCCAGTCAGCCAGTCAGCCATCCAGCCATCCAGCCAGCCAGCCAGCCAGCCTGCAAGCCAGCCAGCCAGTCAGCCTGCCATCCAGCCAGCCAGCCAGCCAGCCAGTCAGCCATACTTTAGACCAGGGCCCACAGGGAATAGGTCCTACTTTAGACCAGGACCCACAGGGAATAGGTCCTACTTTAGACCAGGACCCACAGGGAATAGGTCCTACTTTAGACCAGGACCCACAGGGAATAGGTCCTACTTTAGACCAGGACCCACAGGGAATAGGTCATACTTTAGACCAGGACCCACAGGGAATAGGTCCTACTTTAGACCAGGACCCACGGGGAATAGGTCATACTTTAGACCAGGACCCACAGGGAATAGGTCATACTTTAGACCAGGACCCACGGGGAATAGGTCATACTTTAGACCAGGACCCACAGGGAATAGGTCATACTTTAGACCAGGACCCACAGGGAATAGGTCATACTTTAGACCAGGGCCCACGGGGAATAGGTCCTACTTTAGACCAGGACCCACGGGGAATAGGTCCTACTTTAGACCAGGACCACAGGGAATAGGTCATACTTTAGACCAGGACCCACAGGGAATAGGTCCTACTTTAGACCAGGACCCACGGGGAATAGGTCCTACTTTAGACCAGGACCCACAGGGAATAGGTCCTACTTTAGACCAGGACCCACAGGGAATAGGTCCTACTTTAGACCAGGACCCACAGGGAATAGGTCCTACTTTAGACCAGGACACACAGGGAATAGGTCCTGAGAGAGTCAGGGGGACATGAGATTAGACAGCCGTCACATCACCAGAAGCTGGTATTTTAATGTGAGAAACTACAAGTGAAAACAATAGCCAGACGACTTGGTAAGAGTCAGATTGACAGCTCTCTCTGTCTGTCTGTCTGTCTGTCTGTCTGTCTGTCTGTCTGTCTGTCTGTCTGTCTGTCTGTCTGTCTGTCTGTCTGTCTGTCTGTCTCTGTGTCTGTGTCTGTGTGTGTGTGTCTCTCTCTCTCTCTCTCCAACGGAGGCCCAAGCCTCTTGAACATTGAATAGCATACATGCAGAGCAGGAGAAGTACTGTGGAGGACGAGAGTACCGTGTAGGCAGCTGGAAGACTGACGTGGCTTCGGAGATAAAACACAGTAGACTGGTTGGTTTAAACATTTCAGACTGACGTGGCTTCGGAGATAAAAACACAGTAGACTGGTTGGATTAAACATTTCAGACTGATGACCATTTTCTTCCTCCTCGTCGCTCAACAACACCAAGGATGAGACTCAATGGCACCCTTTTCACGTATACTACACTACACTACACTGACCAGAGCCCATAGGGACCCTAGAACACAGAATAGGGTGTCATTTGGGACCCTAGAACACAGAATAGGGTGTCATTTGGGACCCTAGAATACAGAATAGGGTGTCATTTGGGACCCTAGAATACATAATAGGATGTAATTTGGGACCCTAGAATACATAATAGGATGTAATTTGGGACCCTAGAATACAGAATAGGATGTGATTTGGGACCCTAGAATACATAATAGGATGTAATTTGGGACCATAGAATACAGAATAGGGTGTCATTTGGGACCCTAGAATACATAATAGGATGTAATTTGGGACCCTAGAATACAGAATAGGATGTGATTTGGGACCCTAGAATACAGAATAGGGTGTGATTTGGGACCCTAGAACACAGAATAGGGTGTGATTTGGGACCCTAGAACACATAATAGGATGTAATTTGGGACCCTAGAATACAGAATAGGGTGTCATTTGGGACCCTAGAATACAGAATAGGATGTAATTTGGGACCCTAGAATACATAATAGGATGTAATTTGGGACCCTAGAATACAGAATAGGATGTGATTTGGCACCCTAGAATACATAATAGGATGTAATTTGGGACCCTAGAATACAGAATAGGGTGTCATTTGGGACCCTAGAATACATAATAGGATGTAATTTGGGACCCTAGAATACAGAATAGGATGTGATTTGGGACCCTAGAATACAGAATAGGGTGTGATTTGGGACCCTAGAACACAGAATAGGGTGTGATTTGGGACCCTAGAACACAGAATAGGGTGTGATTTGGGACCCTAGAACACATAATAGGATGTAATTTGGGACCCTAGAATACAGAATAGGGTGTCATTTGGGACCCTAGAATACAGAATAGGATGTAATTTGGGACCCTAGAATACATAATAGGATGTAATTTGGGACCCTAGAATACAGAATAGGGTGTCATTTGGGACCCTAGAATACATAATAGGATGTAATTTGGGACCCTAGAATACAGAATAGGATGTGATTTGGGACCCTAGAATACAGAATAGGGTGTGATTTGGGACCCTAGAACACAGAATAGGGTGTGATTTGGGACCCTAGAACACAGAATAGGGTGTGATTTGGGACCCTAGAACACAGAATAGGGTGTGATTTGGGACCCTAGAATACAGAATAGGGTGTGATTTGGGACCCTAGAATACAGAATAGGGTGTGATTTGGGACCCTAGAATACAGAATAGGGTGTCACTGAGGGGTCTAACATGTGATTAGTATCTCAGTCAGGACTGAGGAGGTCTAACGTGATTAGTATCTCAGTCAGGACTGAGGAGGTCTAACATGTGATTAGTATCTCAGTCAGGACTGAGGGGGTCTAAAATGTGATTAGTATCTCAGTCAAGACTGAGGAGGTCTAACATGTGACTAGTATCTCGGTCAGGACTGAGGAGGTCTAACATGTGATTAGTACCTCTCTCTCAGTCAGGACTGAGGGGTCCAACATGTGACTAGTATCTCTCTCTCAGTCAGGACTGAGGAGGTCTAACATGTGATTAGTATCTCAGTCAGGACTGAGGGGTCTCACATGTGATTAGTACCTCTCTCTCAGTCAGGACTGAGGGGTCTAACATGTGACTAGTATCTCAGTCAGGACTGAGGAGGTCTAACATGTGACTAGTATCTCAGTCAGGACTGAGGAGGTCTAACATGTGATTAGTACCTCTCTCTCAGTCAGGACTGAGGGGTCCAACATGTGACTAGTATCTCTCTCTCAGTCAGGACTGAGGAGGTCTAACATGTGATTAGTATCTCAGTCAGGACTGAGGGGTCTCACATGTGATTAGTACCTCTCTCTCAGTCAGGACTGAGGGGTCTAACATGTGACTAGTATCTCAGTCAGGACTGAGGAGGTCTAACATGTGACTAGTATCTCAGTCAGGACTGAGGGGTCTAACATGTGATTAGTATCTCAGTCAAGACTGAGGAGGTCTAACATGTGACTAGTATCTCAGTCAAGACTGAGGGGTCTAACATGTGATTAGTATCTCAGTCAGGACTGAGGAGGTCTAACATGTGACTAGTATCTCAGTCAGGACTGAGGAGGTCTAACATGTGATTAGTACCTCT
The DNA here is from genome assembly GCF_013265735.2 of Oncorhynchus mykiss. Classification (NCBI taxonomy): domain Eukaryota; kingdom Metazoa; phylum Chordata; class Actinopteri; order Salmoniformes; family Salmonidae; genus Oncorhynchus; species Oncorhynchus mykiss. The sequence continues at coordinate 146,224 of NW_023493690.1, forward strand.
CTCTCAGTCAGGACTGAGGAGGTCTAACATGTGATTAGTATCTCAGTCAGGACTGAGGGGTCCAACATGTGATTAGTACCTCTCTCTCAGTCAGGACTGAGGAGGTCTAACATGTGATTAGTATCTCAGTCAGGACTGAGGGGTCTAACATGTGATTAGTACCTCTCTCAGTCAGGACTGAGGAGGTCTAACATGTGATTAGTATCTCAGTCAGGACTGAGGGGTCTAACATGTGATTAGTACCTCTCTCTCAGTCATGACTGAGGGGTCTAACATGTGACTAGTATCTCAGTCAGGACTGAGGAGGTCTAACATGTGACTAGTATCTCAGTCAGGACTGAGGGGTCTAACATGTGATTAGTATCTCAGTCAGGACTGAGGAGGCCTAACATGTGACTAGTATCTCAGTCAGGACTGAGGAGGTCTAACATGTGATTAGTACCTCTCAGTCAGGACTGAGGGGTCCAACATGTGACTAGTATCTCTCTCTCAGTCAGGACTGAGGAGGTCTAACATGTGATTAGTATCTCAGTCAGGACTGAGGGGTCTAACATGTGATTAGTACCTCTCTCTCAGTCAGGACTGAGGGGTCTAACATGTGACTAGTATCTCAGTCAGGACTGAGGAGGTCTAACATGTGACTAGTATCTCAGTCAGGACTGAGGGGTCTAACATGTGATTAGTATCTCAGTCAGGACTGAGGGGTCTAACATGTGATTAGTATCTCAGTCAGGACTGAGGGGTCTAACATGTGATTAGTACCTCAGTCAGGACTGAGGGGTCTAACATGTGATTAGTACCTCTCTCTCAGTCAGAACTGAGGGGTCTAACATGTGACTAGTACCTCTCTCTCAGTCAGGACTGAGGGGTCTAACATGTGATTAGTACCTCTCTCTCAGTCAGGACTGAGGGGTCTAACATGTGACTAGTATCTCAGTCAGGACTGAGGGGTCTAACATGTGATTAGTATCTCAGTCAGGACTGGGGAGGTCTAACATGTGACTAGTATCTCAGTCAGGACTGAGGAGGTCTAACATGTGATTAGTACCTCTCTCTCAGTCAGGACTGAGGGGTCTAACATGTGATTAGTACCTCTCTCTCAGTCAGGACTGAGGGGTCTAACATGTGACTAGTATCTCAGTCAGGACTGAGGAGGTCTAACATGTGACTAGTATCTCAGTCAGGACTGAGGGGTCTAACATGTGATTAGTATCTCAGTCAAGACTGAGGAGGTCTAACATGTGACTAGTATCTCAGTCAGGACTGAGGGGTCTAACATGTGATTAGTATCTCAGTCAGGACTGAGGAGGTCTAACATGTGACTAGTATCTCAGTCAGGACTGAGGAGGTCTAACATGTGATTAGTACCTCTCTCTCAGTCAGGACTGAGGGGTCCAACATGTGATTAGTACCTCTCTCTCAGTCAGGACTGAGGAGGTCTAACATGTGATTAGTATCTCAGTCAGGACTGAGGGGTCTAACATGTGATTAGTACCTCTCTCTCAGTCAGGACTGAGGAGGTCTAACATGTGATTAGTATCTCAGTCAGGACTGAGGGGTCTAACATGTGATTAGTACCTCTCTCTCAGTCAGGACTGAGGGGTCTAACATGTGACTAGTATCTCAGTCAGGACTGAGGAGGTCTAACATGTGACTAGTATCTCAGTCAGGACTGAGGGGTCTAACATGTGATTAGTATCTCAGTCAGGACTGAGGAGGTCTAACATGTGATTAGTACCTCTCTCTCAGTCAGGACTGAGGGGTCCAACATGTGATTAGTACCTCTCTCTCAGTCAGGACTGAGGAGGTCTAACATGTGATTAGTATCTCAGTCAGGACTGAGGGGTCTAACATGTGATTAGTATCTCAGTCAGGACTGAGGAGGTCTAACATGTGATTAGTACCTCTCTCTCAGTCAGGACTGAGGGGTCCAACATGTGATTAGTACCTCTCTCTCAGTCAGGACTGAGGAGGTCTAACATGTGATTAGTATCTCAGTCAGGACTGAGGGGTCTAACATGTGATTAGTACCTCTCTCTCAGTCAGGACTGAGGGGTCTAACATGTGATTAGTACCTCTCTCTCAGTCAGGACTGAGGGGTCTAACATGTGACTAGTATCTCAGTCAGGACTGAGGAGGTCTAACATGTGACTAGTATCTCAGTCAGGACTGAGGGGTCTAACATGTGATTATTATCTCAGTCAGGACTGAGGAGGCCTAACATGTGACTAGTATCTCAGTCAGGACTGAGGAGGTCTAACATGTGATTAGTACCTCTCAGTCAGGACTGAGGGGTCCAACATGTGACTAGTATCTCTCTCTCAGTCAGGACTGAGGAGGTCTAACATGTGATTAGTATCTCAGTCAGGACTGAGGGGTCTAACATGTGATTAGTACCTCTCTCTCAGTCAGGACTGAGGGGTCTAACATGTGATTAGTATCTCAGTCAAGACTGAGGAGGTCTAACATGTGACTAGTATCTCAGTCAGGACTGAGGGGTCTAACATGTGATTAGTACCTCAGTCAGGACTGAGGGGTCTAACATGTGATTAGTACCTCTCTCTCAGTCAGGACTGAGGGGTCTAACATGTGACTAGTACCTCTCTCTCGGTCAGGACTGAGGGGTCTAACATGTGATTAGTACCTCTCTCTCAGTCAGGACTGAGGAGGTCTAACATGTGACTAGTATCTCAGTCAGGACTGAGGGGTCTAACATGTGATTAGTATCTCAGTCAGGACTGGGGAGGTCTAACATGTGACTAGTATCTCAGTCAGGACTGAGGAGGTCTAACATGTGATTAGTACCTCTCTCTCAGTCAGGACTGAGGGGTCCAACATGTGACTAGTATCTCTCTCTCAGTCAGGACTGAGGAGGTCTAACATGTGATTAGTATCTCAGTCAGGACTGAGGGGTCTAACATGTGATTAGTACCTCTCTCTCAGTCAGGACTGAGGGGTCTAACATGTGACTAGTATCTCAGTCAGGACTGAGGAGGTCTAACATGTGACTAGTATCTCAGTCAGGACTGAGGGGTCTAACATGTGATTAGTATCTCAGTCAAGACTGAGGAGGTCTAACATGTGACTAGTATCTCAGTCAGGACTGAGGGGTCTAACATGTGATTAGTATCTCAGTCAGGACTGAGGAGGTCTAACATGTGACTAGTATCTCAGTCAGGACTGAGGAGGTCTAACATGTGATTAGTACCTCTCTCTCAGTCAGGACTGAGGGGTCCAACATGTGATTAGTACCTCTCTCTCAGTCAGGACTGAGGAGGTCTAACATGTGATTAGTATCTCAGTCAGGACTGAGGGGTCTAACATGTGATTAGTACCTCTCTCTCAGTCAGGACTGAGGAGGTCTAACATGTGATTAGTATCTCAGTCAGGACTGAGGGGTCTAACATGTGATTAGTACCTCTCTCTCAGTCAGGACTGAGGGGTCTAACATGTGACTAGTATCTCAGTCAGGACTGAGGAGGTCTAACATGTGATTAGTACCTCTCTCTCAGTCAGGACTGAGGGGTCCAACATGTGATTAGTACCTCTCTCTCAGTCAGGACTGAGGAGGTCTAACATGTGATTAGTATCTCAGTCAGGACTGAGGGGTCTAACATGTGATTAGTACCTCTCTCTCAGTCAGGACTGAGGAGGTCTAACATGTGATTAGTATCTCAGTCAGGACTGAGGAGGTCTAACATGTGATTAGTATCTCAGTCAGGACTGAGGGGTCTAACATGTGATTAGTATCTCAGTCAGGACTGAGGAGGTCTAACATGTGATTAGTACCTCTCTCTCAGTCAGGACTGAGGGGTCCAACATGTGATTAGTACCTCTCTCTCAGTCAGGACTGAGGAGGTCTAACATGTGATTAGTATCTCAGTCAGGACTGAGGGGTCTAACATGTGATTAGTATCTCAGTCAGGACTGAGGAGGTCTAACATGTGATTAGTACCTCTCTCTCAGTCAGGACTGAGGGGTACAACATGTGATTAGTACCTCTCTCTCAGTCAGGACTGAGGAGGTCTAACATGTGATTAGTATCTCAGTCAGGACTGAGGGGTCTAACATGTGATTAGTACCTCTCTCTCAGTCAGGACTGAGGGGTCTAACATGTGATTAGTACCTCTCTCTCAGTCAGGACTGAGGGGTCTAACATGTGACTAGTATCTCAGTCAAGATTGAATCCCCCGAGCTGCCCAGGTGAAAATCTGTTGTTCTGCCCCTGAACAGGCAGTTAACCCACTGTTCCTAGACCAGTTAACCCACCGTTCCTATACCAGTTAACCAACTGTCCCTAGACCAGTTAACCCACCGTTCCTAGACCAGTTAACCAGCTGTTCCTAGACCAGTTAACCCACCGTTCCTAGACCAGTTAACCCACCGTTCCTAGACCAGTTAACCCACCGTTCCTAGACCAGTTAACCCACCGTTCCTAGACCAGTTAACCCACCGTTCCTAGATCAGTTAACCCACCGTTCATAGACCAGTTAACCCACTGTTCCTAGGCCAGTTAACCCACTGTTCCTAGGCCAGTTAACCCACTGTTCCTAGACCAGTTAACCCACTGTTCCTAGACCAGTTAACCCACTGTTCCTAGACCAGTTAACCCACTGTTCCTAGGCCGTCATTGAAAATAAGAACGTGTTCTTAACTGACTTGTCTAGTTAAATAAAAAGGTATAAAATGTTTGTTTTTTAAATCTGCAAAATCGGAGCCCAAAAATACAACGTTGTTGCGTGTGCTGCATTATCCCTTCCTCTTCCTCTTCCTCTTCCTCGCTGACTCAGGAACAGTTGGAAGCAAAGGGTTGCTATTCTATAACTGACAAAATAACTAATCTGGGGCCTTAAACCTGAAGGTCAGTTTTTAATCAAATATCAGAAACCAATTTCCACTTGTCTGTCACGTCCATTTATCACCTCATTTAATACAATTAGAGAGAGAGGCAGTCTGTGGGCGGGGCTGTGGGCGGGGCTGTGGACGGGGCTGTGGACGGGGCTGTGGACGGGGCTGTGGCCGGGGCTGTGGCCGGGGCTAACACTGAGGCCTCACGTCAGGGACCAGCTGGTGTGTGTGTGTGTGTGTGTGTGTGTGTGTGTGTGTGTGTGTGTGTGTGTGTGTGTGTGTGTGTGTGTGTGTGTGTGTGTGTGTGTGTTTGTGTGTGTGAGGAGTGTTGGAGACATGTGGGGTTACAGGTGTTAGAATCGGCAGAACTGACAGGAGAGAGTTGATAAGAGATACTGGAGTCAGGGGAGAGAGTTGATAAGAGATACTGGAGTCAGGGGAGGGGAGAGAGTAGATAAGAGATACTGGAGTCAGGGGAGGGGAGAGAGTAGATAAGAGATACTGGAGTCAGGGGAGGGGAGAGAGTTGATAAGAGATACTGGAGTCAGGGGAGGGGAGAGAGTTGATAAGAGATACTGGAGACAGGGAGAGAGTTGATAAGGGATACTGGAGACAGGGGAGAGAGTTGATAAGGGATACTGGAGTCAGGGGAGAGAGTTGATAAGGGATACTGGAGACAGGGGAGAGAGTTGATAAGAGATACTGGAGTCAGGGGAGAGAGTTGATAAGGGATACTGGAGTCAGGGGAGAGAGTTGATAAGGGATACTGGAGTCAGGGAGAGAGTTGATAAGGGATACTGGAGTCAGGGGAGAGAGTTGATAAGGGATACTGGAGTCAGGGAGAGAGTTGATAAGGGATACTGGAGACAGGGGAGAGGAGAGAGAATTGATAAGAGATACTGGAGTCAGAGGAGAGAGTTGATAAGGGATACTGGAGACAGGGGAGAGAGTTGATGAGGGATACTGGAGACAGGGGAGAGAATTGATAAGAGATACTGGAGTCAGGGGAGAGGAGAGAGTTGATAAGGGATACTGGAGTCAGGGGAGAGGAGAGAGTTGATAAGGGATACTGGAGTCAGGGGAGAGGAGAGAGTTGATAAGGGATACTGGAGTCAGGGGAGAGGAGAGAGTTGATAAGAGATACTGGAGTCAGGGGAGAGGAGAGAGTTGATAAGAGATACTGGAGTCAGGGGAGGGGAGAGAGTTAATAAGGGATACTGGAGACAGGGGAGAGGAGAGAGTTGATAAGGGATACTGGAGTCAGAGAAGAGGAGATAGTTGATAAGAGATACTGGAGTCAGAGGAGAGAGTTGATAAGAGATACTGGAGTCAGGGGAGAGAGTTGATAAGAGATACTGGAGTCAGGGGAGAGGAGAGAGTTGATAAGGGATACTGGAGTCAGGGGAGAGGAGAGAGTTGATAAGGGATACTGGAGTCAGAGAAGAGGAGATAGTTGATAAGAGATACTGGAGTCAGAGGAGAGAGTTGATAAGAGATACTGGAGTCAGGGGAGAGAGTTGATAAGAGATACTGGAGTCAGGGGAGAGGAGAGAGTTGATAAGGGATACTGGAGTCAGGGGAGAGGAGAGAGTTGATAAGGGATACTGGAGTCAGGGGAGAGAGTTGATAAGAGATACTGGAGTCAGGGGCGAGGAGAGAGTTGATAAGGGATACTGGAGACAGGGGAGAGAGTTGATAAGAGATACTGGAGACAGGGGAGAGAGTTGATAAGGGATACTGGAGACAGGGGAGAGGAGAGAGTTGATAAGGGATACTGGAGACAGGGGAGAGAGTTGATAAGAGATACTGGAGACAGCATCAGTACAGTAGTGTGTTACAGTAGGAGCAAGAGAAAAAATGACTACCTCTGTATTTTACGCAAGAATCACTGAGAGCCCTCAGCTGGCCACTTACACAATGTAGTCGTTTACGCTCATTCTTCAACATAAAGGCTTGAAACTACGTCTAAATGCTGTCGACACCTTAGGGAATACGTAGAAAAAGGAATCTGGTTGATATCCCTTTCAATGGCCAATAGGGATGCATAGGAACACAACGGTTTCAAAATAAGAGGCACTTCCTGATTGGAATTTCCTCAGGGTTTTGCCTGCAATATCAGTTCTGTTATACTCACAGACAATATGTTGACAGTTTTGGAAACTTTAGAGTGTTTTCTATAATAAGCTGTCAATTATATGCATATTCTAGCATCTGGTCCTGAGAAATAGGCAGTTTACTTTGGGGACGTTATTTTTCCAAAAATAAAAATAGTGCCCCCTAGCTTCAAGAGGATAATTATTAACATAGAGATTCTGGGAACATCAGTATGTGGGGGGGAAATGAACTATATTCTGGTAATTCGACCAACTGAACATATGCAGTGGTACTTAATGAATATGATGTCAGTTCGGTTGTCATCTGAGACATTCTCATCAATGATAAGATGACATAAACTCCACAGTGGAAAGTCTACACATCAGAGTTATCGGATTCACATGGAATTGTTGTTCAATTTAAATGTTTGAATATGAAATTATTCGTGATGGGATGAAATGTGAGTTTTCATAAGATAGGGGTGCTCACTCAGTGGCCCGCCCACGTGAAGAGACAGAGGTTGTAAACTATGAAACACACCCCTTTTCTCCATTCCTATATAAAGCCTTGACAACAATATAACCTCCTGTTCCGAGGATGTGAGGACGACGGTCCGGTGTCAGAGTGGTTCAGATAATAACTACAGGACGAAGCCAACATCAGCCTGAGGATGTGAGGACGACGGTCCGATGTCAGAGTGGTTCAGATAATAACTACAGGACAAAGCCAACATCAGCGTGAGCTTTGGTTGCGAATGGTATGAACTTTGAACTCTTATTCACAACAGAAGTGATACCTCCTAGCCGTTGAGTTAGCGACCTCAGCTGCAAACGCAGGTTAGGAAGGAACAGACAGAGTATCCCGTCTATCACACAACGACGTTACTACAACTTATCCAATTGACAACCAGAGACATTCTTCAAAGGACAAAGGACTCGGTTTGGCAACACGGCCTTCCATCTACCACCAACCTACCGAAGCGCAGCTCAGAGTAAATATTTATTGCCTTTTCCTTTTCCAAATGGGCGGTAATTTAGAATGCATAAGATATTGTATTTACGATAGCACAGCTTCTTCCTTTGTTCCTCAGTCTTCCCACTCTTTCACTCAAACCCCGCCCCTTTTCCTTTGTGTAACCAGCTGTCATATCTGTTCCGCCCGCTAGGGACGTTTTCCTTTATGACGTAATTTGTAATCAAGCTATGATTAATTGTGTGTATGTATAATTCTGTGTGATTGGTTAGGCATTTAGTAAATAAATAATTAAACCCAATTTTGTATTGCTGATTCATCTTGTTAGCCAGGGTTCGTGCAGATAAAAGAATGTACAACTTTCAGATGAGACTGAATTAAGACGATAATTGATATTGACGGCTATTGATGTAAAATATTACTCGGTCTTTAAGAGTTTATTCGGGAAGACAACAGCTCTATAAATATTATTTCGTGGTGCCCCGACTCTCTAGTTAATTACATTTACATGATTAGCTCAATCAGGTGATATTAATCACGGATAAATTATTTTATAGAATAGCATGTCATATCAATTAATCCGGCATAGCCAGATGGCAACATGTCCAATAACAATTCACAGCGATAGAACAGGAAGGCGATGACAACGAGGTCACAACGAGGTCACAACGAGGTCAGCGGTTGATAAAACACACAAGGCTGATATATATCGACACAATACATGGCTGACCTAAATTCTATTATTCTGCCTAGCAACTCGACACATCAGACAGCGTACGCGTGAATCTTATTGGACGACGGCGGGACACAGAGTAACGGGTGTTCCGTGTGTCACAGGGTCAGAACGTTCCCTAACAGAGGCTCTGACACCTCGTTACTTAGCAACACCACTTTGGTGAAACCAGACCACTGGTCTCCGTTTCAGAGAGCGGTTGTTTCAGTGGAGGACAGGAACTAAATGAAAAGCCTGAGAAGAGAGTCATACAGGCGCTCTAGCAGGGGGGGAGATGTTTGATGGGGTGTGAAAGTCATGTCCTCCCTCCCTCCCTCCCTCCCTCCAGACCAGGACAGGGCAGCCCCTCTCTCGGGTCTTCGTGCCAGACTGTGTGACAGCAATGCAGAGTGACAGCTCTCTCTAACACACAGCCTGGCCTGCTCTGCCCTCCCACAGGAACCAGAACAATCCCCATCACTAATGTCTGGCAGAGGGATACATTAAAGAAACACACTCTAACTTTCATCTCAACTCACAAGTAAAGTGCTGACGGCCCCTTCTGAGTCTCTCTCTGAGTGTGTGTGTGTGTCTCTCTCGCTGAGTGTGCGTCTCGCTCTCTCTGTGTGTGTGTGTGTGTGTGTCTCTCTGAGTGTGTGTCTCTGTGTGTGTGTGTGTGTCTCTGTGTGTGCGTCTCGCTCTCTCTGTGTGTGTGTGTGTGTGTCTCTGTGTGTGTGTGTGTTTGTCTCTGTGAGTGTGTGTGTGTCTCTGTGTGAGTGTGTGTGTGTGTGTGTGTGTGTGTGTGTGTGTGTGTGTGTGTGTGTGTGTGTGTGTCTCTCTCTGTGTGTGTGTGTGTGTGTGTGTGTGTGTGTGTCTCTGTGTGTGTGTGTGTGTGTGAATACCTACTGGATGATGGAATATAATAAAAGTTTTTCGTTGATTTGTAGACTGCTAATTGACTGCAAGAAGCCCAAACAGATCTGGTATTTGACAAAAACAGAATGATTTGAAAACCCTGATGATCACATAGGCCTCAATGTGTTCCTGTTCTGCTGGTCCCACGCGGATCTCCTGGTGACTGTTCAGCCTTTACGATTTCAAAATAAAAGCTCCACCTGTTGTGGACCGCTGCAAAAAGTCAACTCTTCTACACGACGACTACACTTCCAGAGGCTCTGGACCACAACACATCTCCTTCAGCCCTTAGCAGGCTGCCGACCCTCCAGGAGCAGAGAGCTGCCGTGCCTCCAGGGGCAGAGAGCTGCCGTGCCTCCAGGGGCAGAGAGCTGCCGTGCCTCCAGGGGCAGAGAGCTGCCGTGCCTCCAGGGGCAGAGAGCTGCCGTGCCTCCAGGGGCAGAGAGCTGCCGTGCCTCCAGGGGCAGAGAGCTGCCGTGCCTCCAGGGGCAGAGAGCTGCCGCGCCTCCAGGGGCAGAGAGCTGCCGCGCCTCCAGGGGCAGAGAGCTGCCGTCCCTCCATGAGCAGAGTGCTGCCGTCCCTCTATGAGCAGAGTGCTGCCGTCCCTCCATGAGCAGAGTGCTGCCGTCCCTCCATGAGCAGAGAGCTGCCGTCCCTCCATGAGCAGAGAGCTGCCGTCCCTCCATGAGCAGAGAGCTGCCGTCCCTACCTCCAGCAGAGAGCTGCCGTGCCTCTAGGACCAGAGAGCTGCCGTGCCTCCTCTCTATACAAATACCAAGTGAAGTGCAGCAAGCTGACAACAGCATTATCTATGCTGAGTGCTTGGCTATGGCACAGCTGGTGAACACAGAGAAGAGAGAGAAGACTGTCGACGCGCCGCACGAACAACGTCGGAGAGAGACAGACAGTGTCAACCCTGCATGAATAAACTAATCTGTCCGTTATTCTGGTGGAGGAGAGAAAGGGAAGCGAGGGAGACTGGAGGAGGAAGGACGTGAAGAGGGGACAGGGGGCCTGGTGAACGCTGAGAGGTAGTGTCAACCCTGCATGAATAAACATCTGTCTGTTCGCTGGTGAAGGAGAATAAGAAGTGAAAGAGAGGCAGAGGAGATAGGGCCAGTCCAGGGGCAAGGGGCCAGTAAACTCATCTATCCAGTCACTGTTGAGGTAGAAGGAACGGGAGAGACAGGGCCTGGCAGGGAACGTGGAGGGAGGCGGAGGAGGGAGGAGAAGAGAGAGAGCCTGGCAGGGTACATGGAGGGAGGCGGAGAAGAGAGCCTGGCAGGAAACATGGAGGGAGGCGGAGAAGAGAGAGCCTGGCAGGGTACATGGAGGGAGGAGGAGGAAGGAGGAGACAAGAGAGAGAGAGCCTGGCAGGGTACATGTCGGGAGGAGGGAGGAGAAGACAGAGAGAGAGAGAGCCTGGCAGGGTACGTGGAGGGAGGAGAAGAGAGAGAGAGAGCCTGGCAGGGTACGTGGAGGGAGGAGGGAGGAGAAGAGAGAGAGAGAGCCTGGCAGGGTACGTGGAGGGAGGAGAAGAGAGAGATAGAGCCTGGCAGGGTACGTGGAGGGAGGAGGAAGGAGGAGACAAGAAAGAGAGAGCCTGGCAGGGTACATGTCGGGAGGAGGGAGGAGAAGACAGAGAGAGAGAGAGCCTGGCAGGGTACGTGGAGGGAGGAGAAGAGAGCGAGAGAGAGCCTGGCAGGGTACGTGGAGGGAGGAGAAGAGAGAGAGAGAGCCTGGCAGGGTACGTGGAGGGAGGAGGGAGGAGAAGAGAGAGAGAGAGCCTGGCAGGGTACGTGGAGGGAGGAGAAGAGAGAGAGAGAGCCTGGCAGGGTACGTGGCGGGAGGAGAAGAGAGAGAGAGAGCCTGGCAGGGCACGTGGAGGGAGGAGAAGAGAGAGAGAGGGAGGAGATTACTCGGTCTCCTCTGAGGCGGATGTTTAGATCTGATGCTACGGTGAATGAAGTGGAAGGATGTAACATGTTTAAAGGAGGACGTAGGGCCTGACCTAGGATCAGTCTGATGTAACATGTTTAAAGGAGGACGTAGGGCCTGACCTAGGATCAGTCTGATGTAACATGTTTAAAGGAGGACGTAGGGCCTGACCTAGGATCAGTCTGATGTAACATGTTTAAAGGAGGACGTAGGGCCTGACCTAGGATCAGTCTGATGTAACATGTTTAAAGGAGGACGTAGGGCCTGACCTAGGATCAGTCTGATGTAACATGTTTAAAGGAGGACGTAGGGCCTGACCTAGGATCAGTCTGATGTAACATGTTTAAAGGAGGACGTAGGGCCTGACCTAGGATCAGTCTGATGTAACATGTTTAAAGGAGGACGTAGGGCCTGACCTAGGATCAGTCTGATGTAACATGTTTAAAGGAGGACGTAGGGCCTGACCTAGGATCAGTCTGATGTAACATGTTTAAAGGAGGACGTAGGGCCTGACCTAGGATCAGTCTGATGTAACATGTTTAAAGGATGTTGATGCCAGAGTCCTTCAGACAGCAGCCACTAACCCACTGGTTCAACCATCAGCCCACTGCCTTGTGGAGGACATGTTGATGACAGAGTCCTTCAGACAGCAGCCACTAACCCACTGGTTCAACCATCAGCCCACTGCCTTGTGGAGGACATGTTGATGACAGAGTCCTTCAGACAGCAGCCACTAAACCACTGGATCAACCAGAGTCCTTCAGACAGCGGCCACTAAACCACTGGATCAACCAGAGTCCTTCAGACAGCGGCCACTAAACCACTGGATCAACCAGAGTCCTTCAGACAGCGGCCACTAAACCACTGGATCAACCAGAGTCCTTCAGACAGCGGCCACTAAACCACTGGATCAACCAGAGTCCTTCAGACAGCGACCACTAAACCACTGGATCAACCAGAGTCCTTCAGACAGCGGCCACTAAACCACTGGATCAACCAGAGGCCTTCAGACAGCGGCCACTAAACCACTGGATCAACCAGAGTCCTTCAGACAGCGGCCACTAAACCACTGGATCAACCAGAGGCCTTCAGACAGCGGCCACTAAACCACTGGATCAACCAGAGTCCTTCAGACAGCGGCCACTAAACCACTGGATCAACCAGAGTCCTTCAGACAGCGGCCACTAAACCACTGGATCAACCAGAGTCCTTCAGACAGCGGCCACTAAACCACTGGATCAACCAGAGTCCTTCAGACAGCGGCCACTAAACCACTGGATCAACCAGAGTCCTTCAGACAGCGGCCACTAAACCACTGGATCAACCAGAGTCCTTCAGACAGCGGCCACTAAACCACTGGATGCTCCACTCCTCCAGACAGTAGGGCCTGCTCCACTCCTCCAGGCAGTAGGGCCTGCTCCACTCCTCCAGGCAGTAGGGCCTGCTCCACTCCTCCAGGCAGTAGGGCCTGCTCCACTCCTCCAGGCAGTAGGGCCTGCTCCACTCCTGCAGGCAGTAGGGCCTGCTCCACTCCTCCAGGCAGTAGGGCCTGCTCCACTCCTCCAGACAGTAGGGCCTGCTCCACTCCTCCAGACAGTAGGGCCTGCTCCACTCCTCCAGACAGTAGGGCCTGCTCCACTCCTCTTCTAGACAGTAGGGCCTGCTCCACTCCTCCTCCAGACAGTAGGGCCTGCTCCGCTCATCCAGACAGTAGGGCCTGCTCCACTCCTCTTCCAGACAGTAGGGCCTGCTCCACTCCTCTTCCAGACAGTGGGGCCTGCTCCAATCCTCCTCCAGACAGTAGGGCCTGCTCCACTCCTCCTCCAGACAGTAGGGCCTGCTCCACTCCTCCAGACAGTAGGGCCTGCTCCGCTCCTCCAGACAGTAGGGCCTGCTCCACTCCTCCAGACAGTAGGGCCTGCTCCACTCTTTCTCCCAACAGTGGTGCCATGCCCAGTTGATAATCACTCCGATAATTGCCTCGAAACTGAACCTAAACTACACCGAAACTAACTTCACACATTAACAGATGAAATAAATGAAGTGAAGCATGATGGGAGAAAGGGGGAGCAGGGATGAGTTGATGAGCGAGGGGGAAGCGAACGATGTATAATTACGTAACCAATGGTGAATGAACAGGGCAGGTCATTCTTTTGGTATATTTAAATTATAATCCCCCAAATGGTATGTGACCCTTCATCAGTCCCCCCGTCCCTCCTGAATCCAAGCTGTCTTATCAGTCTCCTCCGGCACACCTGGAGGACACAGCGAGAGCGTGCGGAATTTACAAACGGGGGCGAGAAGACCCGAGACGAACGCCGGATGAACATGCTGCGTTGGCACGGTTACAAGATCTGACTGAAAAAAAGAAAAACAACCCCCGACTCGGATGACAGGTGGAAGAAATGAATCATAGCCATCGTCTCTGATGATTATTCTTCTGAACCTGAGCCTCGGGCAGAACCGACACCTCAGAGGCCCTAATCGCACAGAGAGACACTGCCTGGGACCAATCTGTTGATGAGCTGGAAGCCAGGAGACACTGCCTGGGACCAGTCTGTTGATGAGCTGGAAGCCAGGAGACACTGCCTGGGACCAGTCTGTTGATGAGCTGGAAGCCAGGAGACACTGCCTGGGACCAGTCTGTTGATGAGCTGGAAGCCAGGAGACACTGCCTGGGACCAGTCTGTTGATGAGCTGGAAGCCAGGAGACACTGCCTGGGACCAGTCTGTTGATGAGCTGGAAGCCAGGAGACACTGCCTGGGACCAGTCTGTTGATGAGCTGGAAGCCAGGAGACACTGCCTGGGACCAGTCTGTTGATGAGCTGGAAGCCAGGAGACACTGCCTGGGACCAGTCTGTTGATGAGCTGGAAGCCAGGAGACACTGCCTGGGACCAGTCTGTTGATGAGCTGGAAGCCAGGAGACACTGCCTGGGACCAGTCTGTTGATGAGCTGGAAGCCAGGAGACACTGCCTGGGACCAGTCTGTTGATGAGCTGGAAGCCAGGAGACACTGCCTGGGACCAGTCTGTTGATGAGCTGGAAGCCAGGAGACACTGCCTGGGACCAGTCTGTTGATGAGCTGGAAGCCAGGAGACACTGCCTGGGACCAGTCTGTTGATGAGCTGGAAGCCAGGAGACACTGCCTGGGACCAGTCTGTTGATGGGCTGGAAGCCAGGAGACACTGCCTGGGACCAGTCTGTTGATGGGCTGGAAGCCAGGAGACACTGCCTGGGACCAGTCTGTTGATGAGCTGGAAGCCAGGAGACACTGCCTGGGACCAGTCTGTTGATGGGCTGGAAGCCAGGAGACACTGCCTGGGAGCGTGTAAACAGAGAGCTTCTGGTCAGACATGTACACCTTTCTATGGGGAAACCACGTCACGGGATCACCACGCCACGGGATCACCACGTTACGGGATCGATTCCCCACGTCACGGGATCGCCTCCCCGCGTCACGGGATCGCTTCCCCGCGTCACGGGATCGCTTCCCAACGGGATCGCTTCACCACGTCACGGGATCGCTTCCCGACGGGATCGCCACGTCACGGGATCGCCTCCCCGCGTCACGGGATCGCCTCCCCGCGTCACGGGATCACTTCCCCACGGGATCGCTTCCCCACACCACGGGATCGCTTCCCCACGCCACGGGATCGCTTCCCCACGCCACGGGATCACTTCCCCACGCCACGGGATCGCTTCCCCACAGGATCACTTCCCCGCATCACGGGATCGCTTCAGAGAGATCATGTGATCCCGCCGTTTTGATGACAATAAAAAGAGAGAAAGCGATGCCAGAAAACAGACAAACCACGATAACCAACGTATAAACAACTGACGTTGTGACTGCTCTCATATCGACACTGGTATTCATGGTCGATTTGGAGCCGATTTTCACTCTTTATCACAGTTGGCACTTCTGAGGTTGAGGCTACTGATGTTTTTCATCATCTGGCCGCGTGTCTTGCTGACCTCTTGGTGGTTCGGGGGATTATTTGTTTGTCGTTATAAAAAGAAGCTGTAACTGAAACATACGCTTTCTGTTAAACAGTTGGAACAAAAGTGCGTTCTCTGCCCCCTCCTCTACTCCCTTGTTCACCCATGACTGTGTGGCCAAAGCCACGCATCCAACTCAATCATCAAGTCTGCAGACGACACAACAGTAGTGGGCTTGATGACCAACAACGACGAGACGGCCTACAGGGAGGAGGTGAGGGCTCTGGGAGAGTGGTGTCAGGAAAACAACCTCTCACTCAATTTCAACAAAACAAAAGGAGAGGATTGTGGACTTCAGGAAACAGAGGACACATCACTGACAAACTGAAACGGACCACAAACACACACGGTGTGGTGAAGAAGGCGCAACAGAGCCTCGTCAAACTCAGAAGGCTAAAGAAATGTGGCTTGTCACCTAAAACCCTCACACACTTTTACAGATGCACAATGAAAATAATCTGTCAGGCTGCAACCGTAAGACACTCCAGAGGGGGGTGCGGTCTGCCCTAGGCATTACCGGCGGCAAACTACCCTCCCTACAGGACACCTACAGCACCTGATGTCACAGGAAGGCCAAAATGATCATCAAGGACATCAACCACCCGAGCCACTGCCAGTTCACCCCGCTATCATCCAGAAGGCGAGGTCGGTACAGGTGCCGTACAAGGCAGAGAGCCGTGAACTGAGCAGAGAATGAAGGCTGAGAGCCGTGAACTGAGCAGGGAATGAAGGCAGAGAGCCGTGAACTGAGCAGGGAATGAAGGCAGAGAGCCGTGAACTGAGCAGGGAATGAAGGCAGAGAGCCGTGAACTGAGCAGGGAATGAAGGCAGAGAGCCGTGAACTGAGTAGGGAACGAAGGCAGAGAGCCGAGAACTGAGCAGGGAACGAAGGCAGAGAGCCGTGAACTGAGCAGGGAATGAAGGCAGAGAGCCGTGAACTGAGCAGGGAATGAAGGCAGAGAGCAGTGAACTGAACAGGGAATGAAGGCAGAGAGCCGTGAACTGAGCAGGGAATGAAGGCAGAAAGCCGTGAACTGAGCAGGGAATGAAGGCAGAGAGCCGTGAACTGAGCAGGGAACGAAGGCAGAGAGCCGTGAACTGAGCAGGGAACGAAGGCAGAGAGCCGTGAACTGAGCAGGGAATGAAGGCAGAGAGCCGTGAACTGAGCAGGGAATGAAGGCAGAGAGCAGTGAACTGAGCAGGGAATGAAGGCAGAGAGCCGTAAACTGAGCAGGGAATGAAGGCAGAGAGCCGTGAACTGAGCAGGGAACGAAGGCAGAGAGCCGTGGACTGAGCAGGGAATGAAGGCAGAGAGCCGTGAACTGAGCAGGGAACGAAGGCAGAGAGCCGTGAACTGAGCAGGGAATGAAGGCAGAGAGCCGTGTGAGCTGAAATGTCCAGAAGCACAAAGCAAAGTGAGCTAAAGATGACAAGAGTAAGATATGAACACAAGGCCTCTCTCTCTTTTCTGCCTTTTCCGCTCGCTAGACAAACACCTGGCCTCTTTATAGCAACTGAGGGAGGTGGGCTTGGTAGAGAGAGGGGGGAAAAAATATCAATCTTTTCAAAAAATATCTACGGCGGAGATGTTTGACTTCCCAGGTGATCCCCAGTGGAGCGGTGGGAGACAGGGCTTCGGTTTTTATTGGGTCCCTGGGAAATTACAGGCTTTATATTACAGACACTCCCTCCCTCCCTCCCTCCCTCCCTCCTCGGAGGACGCAGAGAAGCCAAGACCAGGTCTGACACACAGATAAACGGAAGGGAAGATGAGGGAGGACAGGAGAGGGGGAGGATAGGAGAAAGGGAGGAGGAAAAGAGGGAAGGGATGAAGGAGAGAGGCGAGGGAGAAGGAGAGAGGCGAGGGAGAAAGAGAGAGCTGAGGGAGAGAGGGAGAAGGAGGGGGAAGGAGAAAGGCGAAGGAGAGAGGCGAGGGAGAAGGAGAGAGGCGAGGGAGAAGGAGAGAGACGAAGGAGAGAGGCGAGGGAGAAGGAGAGAGGCGAAGGAGAGAGGCGAGGGAGAAGGAGAGAGGCAAGGGAGAAGGAGAGAGGCGAGGGAGAAGGAGAGAGGCGAGGGAGAAGGAGAGAGGCGATGGAGAAGGAGAGAGCTGAGGGAGAAGGAGAGAGCTGAGGGAGAAGGAGAGAGCTGAGGGAGAAGGAGAGAGCTGAGGGAGAAGGAGAGAGGCGAGGGAGAAGGAGAGAGGCGAGGGAGAAGGAGAGAGGCGAGGGAGAAGGAGAGAGCTGAGGGAGAAGGAGAGAGGCGAGGGAGAAGGAGAGAGGGAGAAGGAGAGAGGCAAGGGAGAAGGAGAGAGGCGAGGGAGAAGGAGAGAGGCGATGGAGAAGGAGAGAGCTGAGGGAGAAGGAGAGAGCTGAGGGAGAAGGAGAGAGCTGAGGGAGAAGGAGAGAGGGAGAGGGATGGGGTGAAGACGAGGGGGAAGGGTGGGATAAGGAAGGAGGGTGAGGGGACAGTTCAGCAGTGACTCATGGCCCAAAGGCATCAGACCCGAGTGTCTCCTCAATATTTTATCCAAAGTGACTCACAGTCAGCAGTGCATACATTTTACGTATGGGTGATCCCGGGAATCGAACCCACTACCCTGGAGTTACACGCATCATGCTCTACCAACTGAGCTAAAAAAAATTAAAAAACACTCTAGCCTGCCTGGAGTGCCAGGTGGGTGGGGTTTCAAGTTTTCAGACGATTCTATTGGTCTATTAAGCCAAGCAAAGCTCAACCAAGCACAAGACAAAGTACTTGAAATGATTTCAAATACTAGTTGAACCCATGTCTGAAAGGCACACAGAGTCAGACCAGGAGCGAGGCAGTCCCATAGAACTAGGAATCAGAATAGTGGAATGGACGGTATAAAACAAGTCATCCATTTTGGTAAGGGAGTTGGGTCGGTCAGTGGTCATCCATTTTGGTAAGGGAGTTGGGTCGGTCAGTGGTCATCCATTTTGGTAAGGGAGTTGGGTCGGTCAGTGGTCAGCCATTTTGGTAAGGGAGTTGGGTCGGTCAGTGGTCAGCCATTTTGGTAAGGGAGTTGGGTCGGTCAGTGGTCATCCATTTTGGTAAGGGAGTTGGGTCGGTCAGTGGTCATCCATTTTGGTAAGGGAGTTGGGTCGGTCAGTGGTCAGCCATTTTGGTACGACGACTTTGGATTGTGTCTATATAGAACTAAATACATTAGAGTTGAGGCTTGTTCCAATAGTAGTTAAGAGTTATAAAAACACATAACACACTCAGTCCAGTTCCTAATGTCGACCAAACCTACACCCCACAACTCTGGAGAAGAGGGGG
>NW_023493690.1:170000-172500 GCF_013265735.2 Oncorhynchus mykiss
CTGACAAGGTACAAATCTGCCGTTCTGCCCCTGAACAGGCCGTCATTGAAAATAAGAATTTGTTCTTAACTGACTTGCCTAGTTAAATAAAGGTAAAATAAATAATAAATAAAACATTTGACTAAACAGGATGTGCTCTTGGGCCTACAGTTCAATGGTGGTTAAAAAAATCACATGTATTTATAAATCCCTTCTTACATCAGCTGATATCTCAGTGTTGTACAGAAACCCAGCCTAAAACCACAAACAACAAGCAATGCAGGTGTAGAAGCACGGTGGCTAGGAAAAACTCCCTAGAAAGGCCAGAACCTAGGAAGAAACCTAGAGAGGAACCAGGCTATGAGGGGTGGCCAGTCCTCTTCTGACTGTACCGGGTAGAGAGGAACCAGGCTCTGAGGGGTGGCCAGTCCTCTTCTGACTGTGCCGGGTGGAGAGGAACCAGGCTATGAGGGGTGGCCAGTCCTCTTCTGACTGTGCCGCGTAGAGAGGAACCAGGCTCTGAGGGGTGGCCAGTCCTCTTCTGGCTGTACTGGGTAGAGAGGAACCAGGCTATGAGGGGTGGCCAGTCCTCTTCTGACTGTGCCGGGTGGAGAGGAACCAGGCTATGAGGGGTGGCCAGTCCTCTTCTGACTGTGCCGGGTGGAGAGGCTGACTGTGCCGGGTGACAAAGCCATACAAGGCTGCTATACGAAGGCTACTAATGAAAACAACATTACTTATTATTATAATAATAATAATAATAACAATAAGAAGCAGGTCAAGGAGAAAGTAGGGTTGTGATCATGGTAAATATAATGTTTCTGACCAGTGGGAACAGCGTAAACACTAACTGGATGATAAACAATAGCAGGGAGACTTTTCTTAATGGGAAAACTAATGTAAAAACCTTTATCACAGCAACGCAAAAAGATTTAAAAAACCGACGGATTTGTGAAAATGGTTTTAAATCGCCATGTGGGTTTGCGTGAGGCTCGGTGCTCACGGAATCAGTAGGCTGTTAAAAGAAACATCCGAACAGGCAACAGAAGACGGGATCCGTCTTATTTTCTGTAGAGAGACGTGTGTGGTTGATTTATTAAAGCCGGGGCACATTTAACAGTTAGGCTATTGATTATTAGACCGAATTAAAAGTTGTGATTTCCTCAACTGTTCACTTCTTCCTATGACAATAAGGGGAAAGTCTGTTTCCTCATCTCATTGTGCCGCCTCATTGTCCTCAATACGCTGGTTAACGTCTGATAATATGCTCATAGCAACACGGTCGCTAGGAAAAGGCATCGATTCAAACAGCGAACTCGCGTGTTTCAGAAGCGCGGACAGCGACCACTCTCCAACGCTGGAGAAAGCGTGTTTGTTATAAAATAATATTGTTTTTTTTTTTATAAGTGTTGCGCCATTGTTCTTATGTAATATAATCATATTCAATTTCAGTAGTACATGTCTTAGAGTCTGATGGACTGTGCCATCCACCACGGCCTCCACAATGGATCAGTCCGCTCAGACAGGAGCCAATCAGACAGGTGTCTTAGAGTGATGGACTGTGCCATCCCCCACGGCCTCCACAATGGATCAGTCCGTTCAGACAGGAGCCAATCAGACAGGTGTCTTAGACTGATGGACTGTGCAATCCCCCACGGCCTCCACAATGGATCAGTCCGCTCAGACAGGAGCCAATCAGACAGGTGTCTTAGAGTGATGGACTGTGCCATCCCCCACGGCCTCCACAATGGATCAGTCCGCTCAGACAGGAGCCAATCAGACAGGTGTCTTAGAGTGATGGACTGTGCCATCCCCCACGGCCTCCACAATGGATCAGTCCGTTCAGACAGGAGCCAATCAGACAGGTGTCTTAGACTGACGGACTGCGCCATCCCCCACAATGGATCAGTCCGCTCAGACAGGAGCCAATCAGACCGTGGTCTCGTACACCATCATATGCTACTGCTCGACCTGAAGAATTCTCGGTCGATCAACAGCCGATGGACCAAACCAAATCGACTAAAAAGGGGGGTCAACCCCTACATTTTAGTGTTGCCAAAAAAAGCGCATTTGATAGGAAAACCTTTTCACGTTGTGTTTTAAGTTACACTGCAGTAAAACAAGTAAACAGATGGAGATCTAAAATCAATAGTACCAGACGAACCTATTCAATATTCTGAGAAAAATCGACCCGACTGTCAAAGAGTCGTACCTAAAGCAGTAGCGTAGTTCTAGGACTCCAGGATTAATCTGGTGTTTTCCAGACTAGAAGGCCCATTTACACGTTTGGTATTAAAGACAGAACTGGCCCGAGGCTACGAGACACAGTACAGACTAACAAGCCACACAAAACATCTAACAAACTAAGGAAGACGAGGAAGAATGAATTCGTAATGTTACACCACTGGTCAGAAGCCTTGCTACACAGAATCTGCCAGTCTGCTTCCATCTATAACGAGCAAAACCAAATCATTACAGAGAGAGAGGTGTGTGAGTGGAATGGTGGCGAGATGACATCACT
>NW_023493690.1:177500-212500 GCF_013265735.2 Oncorhynchus mykiss
TCTTTTAAAGGGATATCTATATCTATTAAAGGGATATCTATATCTATTAAAGGGATATCTATATCTATTAAAGGGATATCTCATATATTTTAAAGGAATATCTATTAAAGGGATATCTCATATATTTTAAAGGAATATCTTTTAAAGGGATATCTCATATATTTTAAAGGAATATCTGATATCTTTTAAAGGGATATCTATATCTATTAAAGGGATATCTATATCTTTTAAAGGGATATCTCATATATTTTAAAGGAATATCTTTTAAAGGGATATCTCATATATTTTAAAGGAATATATTTTAAAGGGATATCTCATATATTTTAAAGGGATATCTGATATCTTTTAAAGGGATATCTATATCTATTAAAGGGATATCTATATCTATTAAAGGGATATCTATATCTATTAAAGGGATATCTATATCTTTTAAAGGGATATCTATATCTATTAAAGGGATATCTATATCTATTAAAGGGATATCTTTTAAAGGGATATCTATATATATTAAAGGGATATCTATATCTTTTAAAGGGATATCTATATCTTTTAAAGGGATATCTAATATCTTTTAAAGGGATATCTATATATTTTAAAGGGATATCTATATATTTTAAAGGGATATCTTTTAAAGGGATATCTAATATATTTTAAAGGGATATCTTTTAAAGGGATATCTATATATTTTAAAGGGATATCTATTAAAGGGATATCTAATATCTTTTAAAGGGATATCTCATATATTTTAAAGGAATATCTTTTAAAGGGATATCTAACATATTTTAAAGGGATATCTTTTAAAGGGATATCTATATATTTTAAAGGGATATCTTTTAAAGGGATATCTATATATTTTAAAGGGATATCTATATCTTTTAAAGGGATATCTAATATCTTTTAAAGGGATATCTATATATTTTAAAGGGATATCTATATCTTTTAAAGGGATATCTATATCTTTTAAAGGGATATCTAATATCTTTTAAAGGGATATCTATATATTTTAAAGGGATATCTTTTAAAGGGATATCTAATATCTTTTAAAGGGATATCTTTTAAAGGGATATCTATATATTTTAAAGGGATATCTATATCTTTTAAAGGGATATCTATATCTTTTAAAGGGATATCTAATATCTTTTAAAGGGATATCTATATATTTTAAAGGGATATCTATATATTTTAAAGGGATATCTAATATCTTTTAAAGGGATATCTAATATCTTTTAAAGGGATATCTATATATATTAAAGGGATATCTAATATCTTTTAAAGGGATATCTATATATTTTAAAGGGATATCTATATATTTTAAAGGGATATCTAATATCTTTTAAAGGGATATCTAATATCTTTTAAAGGGATATCTATATATTTTAAAGGGATATCTAATATCTTTTAAAGGGATATCTATATATTTTAAAGGGATATCTTTTAAAGGGATATCTAATATCTTTTAAAGGGATATCTATTAAAGGGATATCTATATATATTAAAGGGATATCTATATCTTTTAAAGGGATATCTATATATATTAAAGGGATATCTAATATCTTTTAAAGGGATATCTAATATCTTTTAAAGGGATATCTATATATTTTAAAGGGATATCTATATATTTTAAAGGGATATCTATATATTTTAAAGGGATATCTAATATATATTAAAGGGATATCTATATATTTTAAAGGGATATCTATATATTTTAAAGGGAAGGATCTGCCATAGCAGAAAGGGTGTTTGTTTCAGTACAGCCTGAGCAAACAGCAAGGACAAATCTTACTGTAGACAAATGTGAAAATAACAAAATAACATCTCATGTTATTAGCATAACCAGCGAATAGTAGAGCAATATTCTAACAACCAAACCAATCATAAGAGGCCGGTTGGGTTGAAAGAGGAAGTCGAATTTCAGATTGGACCTCGTGTGTGTAACTGACTAATAAAGAGATCTTCACTTTAAAGAAGAGGACCACTGGAATCTTGTCCGTCCCGTTCCGTGCGACGCCACGGATGAATAAAAATAAAGTTTAAATAATTGGATTACTTTTCATCAAGTGTCCTTTAGGCTAAAGAGGTATAAAAAAAAACACAGATCTGTGTCTGAATAATAATCAGTGAGTGACGCAGTATAAGAAGACTAGGAGTCCCAAATGGCAGCCTATGCGCTATATAGGGAATAGGGTTCCGGTCTAAAGTAGTGCACTATATAGGGAATAGGGTTCTATAGGGCTCTGGTCTAAAGTAGTGCGCTATGTAGGGAATAGGGTTCCGGTCTAAAGTAGTGCGCTATGTAGGGAATAGGGTTCCATAGGGCTCTGGTCTAAAGTAGTGCACTATATAGGGAATAGGGTTCCGGTCTAAAGTAGTGCGCTATATAGGGGATAGGATGCCGTTTGGGATGCGCGGAGGGGGGGACTGGAAGGGACACGGTGTTGGATGATTGCCGCTGTCTGCCGATGCGGACGGAACAGAGTCCTCTCCCGCCTTTCCATCCATTAACTAATGGAATTCATGACATTTTACAAATTTCGCCAATGAAGACTACAGACACGGCGAAAACTGTTTTACAATCCTCCTACCGTCTCTCTCGCCCCCTCCTCCCCCCCCCTCTATCTCTCGCCTTTTCTAGAAGTTGATGTTTAAGGTCCATAATAGACAACAGTCTTTAATAAATTGAAAACGTAGTGAACGACATGTGTTGGAATCAAATTTAACTGGGGGGGGTAATAGGTTTATGAGCACGAAAACTCAATCCTAGACTGAAGAGACACCTTGGTAGAGCAGCACAGGAAAACCTCAGGAGCACAACGATGTGTATTGCAATCAAACTCTCTCTCTCTCTCTCTCTAAAACTTTTTAAATTAGTAGATTTTCCTACGGTCTCTCAGCTACAGTACGTCCACTTTTGAATAGAAAAATGTAACTGTTTTTTTAGATTAGTAAAGAAACAGACTTTAGATTTCTACTAAAGAAGCATTGTTAGCCTCATAGTCTAGATCAGAAGGAGACCTAAAAATCGTGCCTACAGTGTGGTAACAGGTCAGAACCCTACAGTCTGGTAACAGATCAGAACCCTACAGTCTGGTAACAGGTTAGAACCCTACCGCGCGGTAACAGGTCAGAACCCTACAGCGTGGTAACAGGTTAGAACCCTACAGTGTGGTAACAGGTTAGAACCCTACCGCGTGGTAACAGGTCAGAACCCTACAGTGTGGTAACAGGTTAGAACCCTACCGCGTGGTAACAGGTTAGAACCCTACCGCGTGGTAACAGGTCAGAACCCTACAGTGTGGTAACAGGTTAGAACCCTACAGTGCGATAACAGGTCAGAACCCTACAGTGTGGTAACAGGTCAGAACTCTAAGGCGCGGTAACAGGTCAGAACCCTACCGCGCGGTAACAGGTCAGAACCCTACAGTCTGGTAACAGGTTAGAACCCTACAGTCTGGTAACAGGTTAGAACCCTACAGTCTGGTAACAGGTTAGAACCCTACAGTCTGGTAACAGGTCAGAACCCTACAGTCTGGTAACAGGTCAGAACCCTACAGTCTGGTAACAGGTCAGAACCCTACAGTCTGGTAACAGGTCAGAACCCTACAGTCTGGTAACAGGTTAGAACCCTACCGCGCGGTAACAGGTCAGAACCCTACAGTCTGGTAACAGGTCAGAACCCTACAGTCTGGTAACAGGTCAGAACCCTACAGTCTGGTAACAGGTCAGAACCCTACAGTCTGGTAACAGGTCAGAACCCTACAGTCTGGTAACAGGTCAGAACCCTACAGTCTGGTAACAGGTCAGAACCCTACAGCGTGGTAACAGGTTAGAACCCTACAGTCTGGTAACAGGTTAGAACCCTACAGTCTGGTAACAGGTCAGAACCCTACAGTCTGGTAACAGGTCAGAACCCTACAGTCTGGTAACAGGTCAGAACCCTACAGTCTGGTAACAGGTCAGAACCCTACAGTCTGGTAACAGGTCAGAACCCTACAGTCTGGTAACAGGTCAGAACCCTACAGCGTGGTAACAGGTTAGAACCCTACAGTGTGGTAACAGGTTAGAACCCTACCGCGCGGTAACAGGTCAGAACCCTACAGTCTGGTAACAGGTCAGAACCCTACAGTCTGGTAACAGGTTAGAACCCTACAGTGTGGTAACAGGTCAGAACCCTACCGCGCGGTAACAGGTCAGAACCCTACAGTGTGGTAACAGGTCAGAACCCTACAGTGTGGTAACAGGTTAGAACCATACAGTCTGGTAACAGGTTAGAACCCTACCGCGTGGTAACAGGTCAGAACCCTACAGCGTGGTAACAGGTTAGAACCCTAGAGTGTGGTAACAGGTTAGAACCCTACAGTGTGGTAACAGGTTAGAACCCTAACGCGTGGTAACAGGTCAGAACCCTACAGCGTGGTAACAGGTTAGAACCCTACAGTGTGGTAACAGGTTAGAACCCTACAGCGTGGTAACAGGTCAGAACCCTACAGCGTGGTAACAGGTCAGAACCCTACAGCGTGGTAACAGGTCAGAACCCTACAGTGTGGTAACAGGTTAGAACCCTACAGTGTGGTAACAGGTTAGAACCCTACAGTGTGGTAACAGGTTAGAACCCTACAGTGTGGTAACAGGTTAGAACCCTACAGTGTGGTAACAGGTCAGAACCCTACAGCGTGGTAACAGGTCAGAACTCTACCGCGCGGTAACAGGTCAGAACTCTACCGCGCGGTAACAGGTCAGAACTCTACCGCGTGGTAACAGGTCAGAACCCTACCGCGCGGTAACAGGTCAGAACCCTACAGTGTGGTAACAGGTCAGAACTCTACCGCGCGGTAACAGGTCAGAACCCTACAGTGTGGTAACAGGTTAGAACCCTACAGTGTGGTAACAGGTCAGAACTCTACCGCGCGGTAACAGGTCAGAACCCTACAGCGTGGTAACAGGTCAGAACTCTACCGCGCGGTAACAGGTCAGAACCCTACCGCGCGGTAACAGGTCAGAACCCTACCGCGCGGTAACAGGTCAGAACCCTACAGCGCGGTAACAGGTCAGAACCCTACCGCGCGGTAACAGGTCAGAACCCTACCGCGCGGTAACAGGTCAGAACCCTACAGCGCGGTAACAGGTCAGAACCCTACCGCGCGGTAACAGGTCAGAACCATTAATGAACCACTGACAGTTACAAAACCCAAGGACTCTGCAAGGAGACACGTAAATAATAAAATGTTAAAAAGCCCCCGTTTTTAAAATGCGCGGTGTGATGTGATCAACGTGTATTTTAATATAGTGCTCTAGTCCCCCTCCCACTGCCTGCAGCTCTCCTCCTGTGTCCTCTAGTCCCCCTCCCACTGCCTGCAGCTCTCCTCCTGTGTCCTCTAGTCCCCCTCCCACGGCCTGCAGCTCTCCTCCTCTGTGTGCTCTAGTCCCCCTCCCACTGCCTGCAGCTCTCCTCCTGTGTCCTCTAGTCCCCCTCCCACGGCCTGCAGCTCTCCTCCTCTGTGTCCTCTAGTCCCCCTCCCACGGCCTGCAGCTCTCCTCCTCTGTGTGCTCTAGTCCCCCTCCCACGGCCTGCAGCTCTCCTCCTCTGTGTGCTCTAGTCCCCCTCCCACGGCCTGCAGCTCTCCTCCTCTGTGTGCTCTAGTCCCCCTCCCACAGCCTGCAGCTCTCCTCCTCTGTGTGCTCTAGTCCCCCTCCCCACGGCCTGCAGCTCTCCTCCTCTGTGTGCTCTAGTCCCCCTCCCACTGCCTGCAGCTCTCCTCCTCTGTGTGCTCTAGTCCCCCTCCCACTGCCTGCAGCTCTCCTCCTCTGTGTGCTCTAGTCCCCCTCCCACTGCCTGCAGCTCTCCTCCTCTGTGTGCTCTAGTCCCCCTCCCACTGCCTGCAGCTCTCCTCCTCTGTGTGCTCTAGTCCCCCTCCCACTGCCTGCAGCTCTCCTCCTCTGTGTGCTCTAGTCCCCCTCCCACTGCCTGCAGCTCTCCTCCACTGTGTGCGCGGCATTAAAAAAGGTACCAGGAACCTGAAACCAACGGCAATAAACGTGGGGGAAGAAAATACAACATCTTATTTAATTATTCAGAAACGTATTTACGGTTGCTGGGCGGGCTGCGGCGGAGGCCCTCCTGGTGAGAGGTGTGTCATGTTTGTGATACAGGAGCAGCGGGGAGCTCGTCACGATAGGCATCAAACAATTAAAAAAAGACGTAGGGGAGGGAGGGAGGGAGGAGGAGGAGGAGGAGGAGGAGAGCTGGGGAAGTGCTGCTGGAGATGCAATACATATTAATGAGTCCCAGCATGGAGTGTTGCTCTGCTCGGAACCCCGACACCATGAGGGAGGGAGGGGAAGGCTGGCGGAGAAGAGGGGAGAGAGAGGGGTAGTTTTATTTTTTTACTTAACTAGACGGCCTACCCCGGGCCAAACCCTCCCCTAAAACCGGACGACGCCGGGCCGAATTGTGAGCCGACCTGTGGGTCCTCCGATCACAGGCCGGTTGTGATACAGCCCGGGATCGAACCAGGGTCTGTAGTGACGCCTCTAGCACTGAGATGTAGTGCCTCACACCACTACGCCACTCGGGAGCCCGATGTACAGAGACATATGGTCAACCAAGGACAGGCCTCTAGAGGGGGGGGGGCATTGAAAGAGGAAAGAAAGTGTGCTATTAGCTAGGAGAAGACCAAGCCTTTTTAGGAGGGCTACAATAGTTAAAATACAAGCTGTGGTTGGAGGACACAGGCCTGTCCAGGTCCAGGAAGTACTGAGATCAGGCCGGTCCAGACCAAGGAAGTACTGAGATCAGGCCGGTCCAGACCAAGGAAGTACTGAGATCAGGCCGGTCCAGACCCAGGAAGTACTGAGATCAGGCCTGTCCAGACCCAGGTAGTACTGAGATCAGGCCTGTCCAGGTCCAGGAAGTACTGAGATCAGGCCAGTCCAGACCCAGGAAGTACTGAGATCAGGTCAGTCCAGACCCAGGAAGTACTGAGATCAGGTCAGTCCAGACCCAGGAAGTACTGAGATCAGGCCGGTCCAGACCCAGGTAGTACTGAGATCAGGCCAGTCCAGACCCAGGTAGTACTGAGATCAGGCCAGTCCAGACCCAGGTAGTACTGAGATCAGGCCAGTCCAGACCCAGGTAGTACTGAGATCAGGCCTGTCCAGACCCAGGTAGTACTGAGATCAGGCCAGTCCAGACCCAGGTAGTACTGAGATCAGGCCAGTCCAGACCCAGGTAGTACTGAGATCAGGCCAGTCCAGACCCAGGTAGTACTGAGATCAGGCCTGTCCAGGCCCAGGAAATACTGAGATCAGGTCAGTCCAGACCCAGGTAGTACTGAGATCAGGTCAGTCCAGACCCAGGAAGTACTGAGATCAGGCCAGTCCAGACCCAGGAAGTACTGAGATCAGGCCAGTCCAGACCCAGGTAGTACTGAGATTAGGCCAGTCCAGACCCAGGTAGTACTGAGATCAGGCCAGTCCAGACGATGAGGTCAGGAACCTGACAGTGTGAGTGTGAGTAACCTACCTGACAGGGTTGCTGGTGAGGGAGACACGGAGAGAGTCCAGACAGGCCATGAGGCGTTCGTCAGTCACCCCTGACTTTAACTCCCCCAGGAACTCCTGAGGGGAAATCTGATGACTGCTACACACACTGCCCTGGGGGGGAGGGAGGAGGGAGGAGGAGGAGAGAGGAGAGAGGAGAGAGGAGAGGGAGAGGGAGAGGGAGAGGGAGAGGGAGAGGGAGAGGGAGAGGGAGAGGGAGAGGGGAGAGGGGAGAGGGGAGAGGGGAGAGGGGAGAGGGAGAGGGAGAGGAGAGGAGGAGAAACACATTAATACAGGAGTTTCAAAGAACACACAGAAAAGGACAAACAGACACAGACAAACCCACACATCTACAAAAAACTACTCAAATTAAACCCACACTTACAAACACCCCAAAAAAACAATTCATACAAAACATGTTTTTTCCTCAACAAATATTGAGCATGACATAATCTCCGTAATGTGTTGACTTAAGGATGGGATCCTTTGTTTCAATGTTCACCTGAAATGACATACCCAAATCTAACTGCCCATTCGAGAGGAAACAAGTTGAGGTTTAAGGAAATGTGAAACTAATGTAGGAGAATATAACACGTAAAAGGAGAATATAACACTGGTAAAAGATATAATACAATGAAAAAAACATGTGTTTTTTTAAATATATTTTTAATCATCTTTGAAATGCAAGAGAAAGGCCATAATGTATTATTCCAGCTCCAAGGAGCAATTTAGATTTTGGCCACTAGATGGCAGCAGTGTACGTGCAACGTTTTGGACTGATACAATGAACCATTGCATTTCTGTTCAAACTTTTGTATCAAGACTGGCCAAATGTGCCTAATTGGTATATTAATAACTTTTTAAGTTCATAACTGTGCTCTATGTCCTCAAACAATAACATGGTATTCTTTCACTGTAATAGCTCATGTGAAATGAACAGCGCAGTTAGATTAACACTAATTGAAGCTTTCTGCCCATATCAGATATGTCTATGTCCTGGGAAATGTTTGTGTTACTTACAACCTCATGCTAATTAGCATTAGCCTACGTTAGCTCCAACCGTCCCGCGGTTGATCTACCGATCCTGTAGAGGTTAAATGCCAACGTTGAATATGTCCATGTTCTCTCTCCAAGCTACAGAAACACCAAGAGATCGTCCCAAATGGAACCCTATGCCCTACCCAGTGCTCAACTATAGACCGGTCTCTGGTCCACTAGTGTACTATATAGTGAATAGTGGGCCATTAGGGACGCAGGCTAAGAGATCATACATACAACCCTGTGTGTGTATTCCGCATGACAAACAAAAACTACTACTGAAACCCTGTCCTGTTAGCAGTTAACTACTGAAACCCTGTCCTGTTAGCAGTTAACTACTACTGAAACCCTGTCCTGTTAACAGTTAACTACTGAAAACATGTCCTGTTAGCAGCTAACTACTACTGAAACCCTGTCCTGTTAGCAGTTAACTACTGAAACCCTGTCATGTTAGCAGTTAACTACTGAAACCCTGTCATGTTAGCAGTTAACTACTACTGAAACCCTGTCCTGTTAGCAGTTAACTACTGAAACCCTGTCCTGTTAGCAGTTAACTACTACTGAAACCCTGTCATGTTAGCAGTTAACTACTACTGAAACCCTGTCCTGTTAGCAGTTAACTACTGAAACCCCCTGTCCTGTTAGCAGCTAACTACTACTGAAACCCTGTCCTGTTAGCAGTTACCTACTACTGAAACCCTGTCCTGTTAGCAGTTACCTACTACTGAAACCCTGTCCTGTTAGCAGTTAACTACTGAAACCCCCTGTCCTGTTAGCAGTTAACTACTGAAACCCCCTGTCCTGTTAGCAGTTAACTACTGAAACCCCCTGTCCTGTTAGCAGTTAACTACTGAAACCCTGTCCTGTTAGCAGTTAACTACTACTGAAACCCTGTCCTGTTAGCAGTTAACTACTACTGAAACCCTGTCCTGTTAGCAGCTAACTACTACTGAAACCCTGTCCTGTTAGCAGCTAACTACTACTGAAACCCTGTCCTGTTAGCAGTTAACTACTGAAACCCCCTGTCCTGTTAGCAGCTAACTACTACTGAAACCCTGTCCTGTTAACAGTTAACTACTGAACAGTTAACTACTGAAACCCTGTCCTGTTAGCAGTTAACTACTTAAACCCTGTCCTGTTAGCAGTTAACTACTACTGAAACCCTGTCCTGTTAGCAGTTAACTACTGAAACCCTGTCCTGTTAACAGTTAACTACTACTGAAACCCTGTCCTGTTAGCAGCTAACTACTACTGAAACCCTGTACTGTTAGCCGTTAACTACTGAAACCCTTTCCTGTTAGCAGTTAACTACTACTGAAACCCTATCCTGTTAGCAGTTAACTACTACTGAAACCCTATCCTGTTAGCAGTTAACTACTGAAACCCTGTCCTGTTAGCAGTTAACTACTACTGAAACCCTATCCTGTTAGCAGTTAACTACTGAAACCCTGTCCTGTTAGCAGTTAACTACTACTGAAACCCTGTCCTGTTAGCAGTTAACTACTGAAACCCTGTCCTGTTAGCCGTTAACTAATCTGAAACCCTTTCCTGTTAACAGTTAACTACTGAAACCCGTTGTGGGAGTGGAGGCGATAACAGCTCCGTTGTGGGAGTGGAGGAGATAGGATCTCTGTTGTGGGAGTGGAGGCGATAGCAGCTCCGTTGTGGAAGTGGAGGCGATAGCAGCTCCGTTGTGGGAGTGGAGGCGATAGCAGCTCCGTTGTGGGAGTGGAGGCGATAGCAGCTCCGTTGTGGGAGTGGAGGTCGATAGGATCTCCGTTGTGGGAGTGGTGGCAATAGCAGCTCCGTTGTGGGAGTGGAGGCGATAGCAGCTCCATTGTGGGAGTGGAGGGAGATAGCAGCTCCGTTGTGGGAGTGGAGGAGATAGCAGCTCCGTTGTGGGAGTGGAGGAGATAGCAGCTCTGTTGTGGGAGTGGAGGTCGATAGCAGCTCTGTTGTGGGAGTGGAGGTGATAGCAGCTCTGTTGTGGGAGTGGAGGTCGATAGCAGCTCTGTTGTGTGGGAGTGGAGGTCGATAGCAGCTCCGTTGTGGGAGTGGAGGAGATAGCAGCTCCGTTGTGGGAGTGGAGGAGATAGCAGCTCCGTTGTGGGAGTGGAGGAGATAGCAGCTCCGTTGTGGGAGTGGAGGAGATAGCAGCTCTGTTGTGGGAGTGGAGGAGATAGCAGCTCCGTTGTGGGAGTGGAGGCGATAGCAGCTCCGTTGTGGGAGTGGAGGTCAATAGCAGCTCCGTTGTGGGAGTGGAGGTGATAGCAGCTCTGTTGTGGGAGTGGAGGTGATAGCAGCTCTGTTGTGGGAGTGGAGGTGATAGCAGCTCTGTTGTGTGGGAGTGGAGGTCGATAGCAGCTCCGTTGTGGGAGTGGAGGAGATAGCAGCTCCGTTGTGGGAGTGGAGGCGATAGCAGCTCCGTTGTGGGAGTGGAGGTGATAGCAGCTCTGTTGTGGGAGTGGAGGAGATAGCAGCTCTGTTGTGGGAGTGGAGGAGATAGCAGCTCCGTTGTGGGAGTGGAGGCGATAGCAGCTCTGTTGTGGGAGTGGAGGAGATAAGCAGCTCCGTTGTGGGAGTGGAGGAGATAGCAGCTCCGTTGTGGGAGTGGAGGCGATAGCAGCTCCGTTGTGGGAGTGGAGGTCAATAGCAGCTCCGTTGTGGGAGTGGAGGAGATAGCAGCTCTGTTGTGGGAGTGGAGGAGATAGCAGCTCTGTTGTGTGGGAGTGGAGGTCGATAGCAGCTCCGTTGTGGGAGTGGAGGTCGATAGCAGCTCCGCTTTGGGAGTGGAGGAGATAGCAGCTCTGTTGTGTGGGAGTGGAGGTCGATAGCAGCTCTGTTGTGTGGGAGTGGAGGTCGATAGCAGCTCTGTTGTGTGGGAGTGGAGGTCGATAGCAGCTCCGTTGTGTGGGAGTGGAGGAGATAGCAGCTCTGTTGTGTGGGAGTGGAGGTCAATAGCAGCTCTGTTGTGGGAGTGGAGGTCGATAGCAGCTCTGTTGTGGGAGTGGAGGTGATAGCAGCTCTGTTGTGGGAGTGGAGGAGATAGCAGCTCCATTGTGGGAGTGGAGGAGATAGCAGCTCCGTTGTGGGAGTGGAGGCGATAGCAGCTCTGTTGTGGGAGTGGAGGAGATAAGCAGCTCCGTTGTGGGAGTGGAGGAGATAGCAGCTCCGTTGTGGGAGTGGAGGCGATAGCAGCTCCGTTGTGGGAGTGGAGGTCAATAGCAGCTCCGTTGTGGGAGTGGAGGAGATAGCAGCTCTGTTGTGGGAGTGGAGGAGATAGCAGCTCTGTTGTGTGGGAGTGGAGGTCGATAGCAGCTCCGTTGTGGGAGTGGAGGTCGATAGCAGCTCCGCTTTGGGAGTGGAGGAGATAGCAGCTCTGTTGTGTGGGAGTGGAGGTCGATAGCAGCTCTGTTGTGTGGGAGTGGAGGTCGATAGCAGCTCCGTTGTGGGAGTGGAGGAGATAGCAGCTCTGTTGTGTGGGAGTGGAGGTCAATAGCAGCTCTGTTGTGGGAGTGGAGGTCGATAGCAGCTCTGTTGTGGGAGTGGAGGTCGATAGCAACTCTGTTGCGGGAGTGGAGGTCGATAGCAGCTCTGTTGTGGGAGTGGAGGTCGATAGCAGCTCTGTTGTGGGAGTGGAGGTCGATAGCAGCTCCGTTGTGCGAGTGGAGGAGATAGCAGCTCCGTTGTGGGAGTGGAGGCGATAGCAGCTCCGTTGTGGGAGTGGAGGCGATAGCAGCTCCGTTGTGGGAGTGGAGGCGATAGCAGCTCCGTTGTGGGAGTGGAGGCGATAGCAGCTCCGTTGTGGGAGTGGAGGCGATAGCAGCTCCGTTGTGGGAGTGGAGGCGATAGCAGCTCCGTTGTGGGAGTGGAGGCGATAGCAGCTCCGTTGTGGGAGTGGAGGCGATAGCAGCTCCGTTGTGGGAGTGGCGGTCGATAGCAGCTCTGTTGTGGGAGTGGAGGTCGATAGCAGCTCCGTTGTGGGAGTGGAGGTCGATAGCAGCTCTGTTGTGGGAGTGGTCGATAGCAGCTCTGTTGTGGGAGTGGAGGTCGATAGCAGCTCTGTTGTGGGAGTGGAGGTCGATAGCAGCTCTGTTGTGTGGGAGTGGAGGAGATAGCAGCTCTGTTGTGGGAGTGGAGGTCGATAGCAGCTCTGTTGTGGGAGTGGAGGAGATAGCAGCCAGTTTCTGTTCTCTCTGATGGGAGCGTTTCTCTCAACAGACCGCTCGCTGTAGATCACGGTTTACCAGTGAGCAGAACACACTCCCCGACCTGGGCTGCAGAAGTGCTTCATAAATATATTTTAACAACGTTTTAACTTTTTTACTACAGGTGTTCTCCTCTGTTGTGCCTCTCTCCTGCTCCTCTGTTGTGGCCTCCCGGTCATAAATTAACTCCGGAGGACTCGGGAGACGTTGTGCATTCCAAATGGCACCCTAAATCCCTATTTTAGTACACTACTTTAGACCTGATCCTTAGAGGCTCTGATCAAAAGGAGTGCACTATATAGAGAATAGGGTGTGATTTGGGGAGCATCCGGGGAGTCTGGGCTGGCTGCCTCTGTCAGTGGGCAGGCAGAGAGTCTCTGAGCTTCGGTTCATAAAACAATAGGCCTCTCCCTGCACCTCCTTCCCCCTGGCCCTGATTGGAGTCTAAATCATGGAGTTGAGCTGCTCCATACTATGTCTTCTCCCTCCCTTTTCTCACCGACAAAGAGAGAGAGAGAGAATGAGAGAGAGAGAGAGAGAGAGAGAGAGAGAGAGAGAGAGAACGAGAGCGAGAGCGAGAGAGAGAGAGAGAGAGAGAGAGAGAGAGAGAGAGAGAGAGAGAGAGAGAGAGAACGAGAGAGAGAACGAGAGCGAGAGCGAGAGCGAGAGCGAGAGCGAGAGCGAGAGAGAGAGACAGAGAGAGAGAGAGAGAGAGAGAGAGAGAGAGAGCGAGAGCGAGAGAGAGCGAACGAGAGCGAGAGAGAACGAGAGCGAACGAGAGCGAGAGAGAACGAGAGAGAACGAGAGCGAGAGAGAGAACGAGAGCGAGAGAGAGCGAGAGACGGACAGAGCGAGAGACACTCTGCATACAGAATTCTGCTAAAATGTCCTCCGTGCACAACGTAAAACACCAAATAATGCATGCAGAGCAGAATAAGGACAATTCCTGCTAATGATCAAAATCCAGAAAATAGCAATTAAATTATACAGCCACCTAAAAGGAAGTGATTCACAAACCTTCCATAACAAAGCCATCACCTACAGAGAGACGAACCTGGAGAATAGTCCCCTAAGCAAGCTGGTCCTGGGGCTCTGTTCACAAACACAAACACACCCCACAGAGCCACAGGACATCAGCACAATTAGACCCAACCAAATCATGAGAAAACAAAAATAAATTTTAAATAATTAACAGAACTCTGACCAAACTAGAATGCTATTTGGCCCTAAACAGAGAGTACACAGCGGCAGAATACCTGACCACTGTGACTGACCACAAACTTAAGGAAAGCTTTGACTATGTACAGACTCAGTGAGCATAGCCTTGCTATTGAGAAAGGCGGCCGTAGGCAGACATGGCTCTCAAGAGAAGACAGGCTATGTGCAACACTGCCCACAAAATGAGGTGGAAACTGAGCTGCACTTCCTAACCTCCTGCCCAATGTATGACCATATTAGAGAGACATATTTCCCTCAGATTACATTTGGACGTGTCGTCCTCTTATGGACCATATGATGTATGTATTGACCAGATGTGAATCTGGGGTGTTTTCTGTCCTCAGAACAGAGAGAGAGAGAGAGACCTGCGGTGAGATAAATATAATGATTATTCTGTTTTTGTTGTTGTGAAAAGTTCAGTTCCACCCACGTTTTTAAAGCCAACCATTCCTGGTAGCTTAATTAGACTTGTCTCGTCAATGCCGTGAATCAATTCTGAATTCAATCATCTCCCACTGCTGACCATACAGCCTCTGGAAAAACATGCAGAAGGGACATCATGGGGAATCAGGTAAATGTCAGACCTGCTCAGGGAATTGATGGGACATTTAAAGGACAGGTCAGACAGTAGAGGCCCTAAAACACTACAACCCCCGACCCAGTCTCTTCCTGCCCTAATATACTACAGCCCCCACCCCGTCTCTTCCTCCCCTCCCCTAATACACTACAACCCCCCACCCAGTCTCTTCCTCCCCTAATATACTACAACCCTGAACCCCGTCTCTTCCTCCCCTAATTTACTACAACCCCCACCCAGTCTCTTCCTGCCCTAATCTACTACAACCCCCCACCCCGTCTCTTCCTCCCCTAATATACTACAACCCCCACCCCGTCTCTTCCTCCCCTCCCCTAATATACTACAACCCCCACCCCGTCTCTTCCTCCCCTCCCCTAATATACTACAACCCCCCACCCCGTCTCTTCCTCCCCTAATATACTACAACCCCCCACCCAGTCTCTTCCTCCCCTAATATACTACAACCCTGAACCCCGTCTCTTCCTCCCCTAATATACTACAACCCCCCACCCCGTCTCTTCCTCCCCTAATATACTACAACCCCCCACCCAGTCTCTTCCTCCCCTAATATACTACAACCCTGAACCCCGTCTCGTCCTGCCCTAATATACTACAACCCCCACCCGGTCTCTTCCTCTTTCTCTCCCTGAATCTCTTCTCCCTCTCACCCCGAATCTCTCTCTCCCCCCTCTAAATCTCTCTCTCTCTCTCTCTCTCCCTGAATCTCTCTCTCTCTCTCCCTGAATCTCTCTCCCCCTCCCTGAATCTCTCTCCCCCTCCCTGAATCTCTCTCCCCCTCCCTGAATCTCTCTCTCTCTCCCTCCCTGAATCTCTCTCTCCCTCCCTGAACCTCTCTCTCTCCCTCCCTAAATCTCTCTCTCTCCCTGAACCTCTCTCTCTCTCTCCCTGAATCTCTTTCTCTCCCTCCCTGGGTCTCTCTCTCTCCCTCCCTGAATCTCTCTCTCTCCCTCCCTGAATCTCTCTCTCCCTCCCTGAATCTCTCTCTCCCTCCCCGAATCTCTATCCCTCCCTGAATCTCTCTCTCCCCCCCCGAATCTCTCTCCCTCCCTGAATCTCTCCCTCCCTGAATCTCTCTCTCTGTCCCTCCCTGAATCTCTCTCTCTGTCCCTCCCTGAATCTCTCTCTCTGTCCCTCCCTGAATCTCTCTCTGTCCCTCCCTGAATCTCTGTCCCTCTCTGAATCGCTCTCTCTCCCTCCCTGAACCGCTCTCTCTACCTCCCTGAACCGCTCTCTCTACCTCCCTGAACCGCTCTCTCTCCCTCCCTGAACCGCTCTCTCTCCCTCCCTGAACCGCTCTCTCTCCCTGAATCTCTTCTCCCTCCCACCCCGAATCTCTCTCTCCCCCCTCTAAATCTCTCTCTCTCTCCCCCCTCTAAATCTCTCTCTCTCCCTGAACCTCTCTCTCTCTCTCCCTGAATCTCTCTCTCTCCCTCCCTGGGTCTCTCTCTCTCCCTCCCTGAATCTCTCTCTCTCCCTCCCTGAATCTCTTTCTCTCCCTCCCTGAATCTCTCTCTCTCCGTGAATCTCTTCTCCCTCCCACCCCGAATCTCTCTCTCTCCCCTCTAAATCTCTCTCTCTCTCCCTGAATCTCTCTCTCTCTCTCCCTGAATCTCTCTCTCTCTCTCTCCCTCCCTGAATCTCTCTCTCCCTCTCTGAATCTCTCTCTCCCTCTCTGAATCTCTCTCTCTCCCTCCCTGAATCTCTCTCTCTCCCTCTCCCTGAATCTCTCTCTCTCTCCCTGAATCTCTCTCTCTCTCCCTGAATCTCTCTCTCTCTCTCCCTGAATCTCTCTCTCCCTCTATCTCTACCTCCCTGAATCTCTCTCCCCCTCCCTGAATCTCTCTCTCCATCCCTGAATCTCTCTCCCCCTCCCTGAATCTCTCTCTCCCTCCCTGAATCTCTCTCTCCCTCCCTGAATCTCTCTCTCCCTCCCCGAATCTCTCTCTCCCTCCCTGAATCTCTCTCTCCCTCCCTGAATCTCTCTGTCCCTCCCTGAATCTCTCTCTGTCCCTCCCTGAATCTCTCTCTCTGTCCCTCCCTAAATCTCTCTGTCCCTCCCTGAATCTCTCTGTCCCTCCCTGAATCTCTCTCTGTCCTTCCCTGAATCTCTCTCTCCCTCCCTGAATCTCTCTCTCTCTGAATCTCTCTCTCCCTCTCCCTGAACCGCTCTCTCTCCCTCCCTGAACCGCTCTCTCTCCCTGCCTGAACCGCTCTCTCTCCCTGAATCTCTTCTCCCTCCCACCCCGAATCTCTTCTCCCTCCCACCCCGAATCTCTTCTCCCTCCCACCCCGAATCTCTCTCTCTCTCTCCCTGAATCTCTCTCTCTCCCTGAATCTCTCTCTCCCCCTCCCTAAATCTCTCTCTCCCCCTCCCTAAATCTCTCTCTCCCTCTCCCTGAATCTCTCTCTCTCTCTCTCTCCCTCCCTGAATCTCTCTCTCTCCCTCCCTGAACCTCTCTCTCTCCCTCCCTGAACCTCTCTCTCCCTCCCTGAATCTCTCTCTCTCCCTCTCTGAATCTCTCTCTCTCCCTCCCTGAATCTCTCTCTCTCCCTCCCTGAATCTCTCTCTCTCCCTCCCTGAATCTCTCTCTCTCCCTCCCTGAATCTCTCTCTCCCCTTCCCTGAATCTCTCTCTCCCTCCCTCTCCCTCCCTGAATCTCTCTCTCCCCCTCACTGAATCTCTCTCCCTCCCTGAATCTCTCTCTCCCTCCCTGAATCTCTCTCTCCCTCCCTGAATCTCTCTCTCCCTCCCTGAATCTCTCTCTCTCCCTCCCTGAATCTCTCTCTCTCCCTCCCTGAATCTCTCTCTCTCCCTCCCTGAATCTCTCTCTCTCCCTCCCTGAATCTCTCTCTCTCCCTGAATCTCTTCTCCCTCCCACCCCGAATCTCTCTCTCCCCCCTCTAAATCTCTCTCCCCCCTCTAAATCTCTCTATCTCCCCCCTCTAAATCTCTCTCTCTCCCTGAATCTCTCTCTCTCTCTCTCTCTCTCCCTCCCTGAATCTCTCTCTCCCTCTCTGAATCTCTCTCTCTCCCTCCCTGAATCTCTCTCTCTCCCTCTCCCTGAATCTCTCTCTCTCCCTGAATCTCTCTCTCCCTCTCCCTGAATCTCTCTCTCCCCCTCCCTGAATCTCTCTCCCCCTCCCTGAATCTCTCTCTCTCCCTGAATCTCTCTCCCCCTCCCTGAATCTCTCTCCCCCTCCCTGAATATCTCTCTCTCCCTCCCTGAATCTCTCTCTCCCTCCCAGAATCTCTCTCTCCCTCCCTGAACCTCTCCCTCCCTGAATCTCTCTGTCCCTCACTGAATCTCTCTCTGTCCCTCCCTGAATTTCTCTCTCTGTCCCTCCCTGAATCTCTCTGTCCCTCCCTGAATCTCTCTCTGTCCCTCCCTGAATCTCTCTCTCTCCCCCCTCTAAATCTCTCTCTCCCTGAATCTCTCTCTCTCTCTCCCTCCCTGAATCTCTCTCTCCCTCTGAATCTCTCTCTCTACCTCCCTGAATCTCTCTCTCTCCCTCTCCCTGAATCTCTCTCTCTCTCCCTGAATCTCTCTCTCCCTCTCCATGAATCTCTCTCCCCCTCCCTGAATCTCTCTCCCCCTCCCTGAATCTCTCTCTCTCC
The DNA here is from genome assembly GCF_013265735.2 of Oncorhynchus mykiss. Taxonomy (NCBI): domain Eukaryota; kingdom Metazoa; phylum Chordata; class Actinopteri; order Salmoniformes; family Salmonidae; genus Oncorhynchus; species Oncorhynchus mykiss. The sequence goes on from NW_023493690.1 coordinate 195,715, forward strand.
CTGAATCTCTCTCCGTCTCCCTGAATCTCTCTCCCCCTCCCTGAATCTCTCTCTCTCCCTCCCTGAATCTCTCTCTCTCCCTCCCTGAATCTCTCTCTCCCTCCCCGAACCTCTCTCCCTCCCTGAACCTCTCCCTCCCTGAATCTCTCTGTCCCTCGCTGAATCTCTCTCTGTCCCTCCCTGAATCTCTCTCTCTGTCCCTCCCTGAATCTCTCTCTCTGTCCCTCCCTGAATCTCTCTCTCTCCCTCCCTGAATCTCTCTCTCTCCCTGAATCTCTCTCTCTGAATCTCTCTCTCTCCCTCCCTGAACCGCTCTCTCTCCCTCCCTGAACCGCTCTCTCTCCCTGAATCTCTTCTCCCTCCCACCCCGAATCTCTCTCTCCCCCCTCTAAATCTCTCTCTCTCTCCCTCCCTGAATCTCTCTCTCTCCCTCCCTGAATCTCTCTCTCCCTCCCTGAATCTCTCTCTCTCCCTGAATCTCTTCTCCCTCCCACCCCGAATCTCTCTCTCCCCCCTCTAAATCTCTCTCTCCCCCCTCTAAATCTCTCTCTCTCTCTCCCTGAATCTCTCTCTCTCTCTCCCTGAATCTCTCTCTCTCTCCCTCCCTGAATCTCTCTCTCCCTCCCTGAATCTCTCTCTCTCCCTCCCTGAATCTCTCTCTCCCTCCCTGAATCTCTCTCTCCCTCCCTGAATCTCTCTCTCTCTCCCTCTCCCTGAATCTCTCTCTCTCTCTCCCTGAATCTCTCTCCCTCTCCCTGAATCTCTCTCTCCCCCTCCCTGAATCTCTCTCCCCCTCCCTGAATCTCTCTCTCTCTCCCTGAATCTCTCTCCCCCTCCCTGAATCTCTCTCCCCCTCCCTGAATCTCTCTCCCCCTCCCTGAATCTCTCTCTCCCTCCCCGAATCTCTCTCTCCCTCCCTGAACCTCTCCCTCCCTGAATCTCTCTGTCCCTCGCTGAATCTCTCTCTGTCCCTCCCTGAATCTCTCTCTCTGTCCCTCCCTGAATCTCTCTGTCCCTCCCTGAATCTCTCTCTGTCCCTCCCTGAATCTCTCTCTCTCCCTGAATCTCTCTCCCCCCTCTAAATCTCTCTCTCTCCCTGAATCTCTCTCTCTCTCTCTCCCTCCCTGAATCTCTCTCTCCCTCTGAATCTCTCTCTCTACCTCCCTGAATCTCTCTCTCTCCCTCTCCCTGAATCTCTCTCTCTCTCCCTGAATCTCTCTCTCCCTCTCCATGAATCTCTCTCCCCCTCCCTGAATCTCTCTCCCCCTCCCTGAATCTCTCTCTCTCCCTGAATCTCTCTCTGTCTCCCTGAATCTCTCTCCCCCTCCCTGAATCTCTCTCTCTCCCTCCCTGAATCTCTCTCTCTCCCTCCCTGAATCTCTCTCTCCCTCCCCGAACCTCTCTCCCTCCCTGAACCTCTCCCTCCCTGAATCTCTCTGTCCCTCGCTGAATCTCTCTCTGTCCCTGAATCTCTCTCTCTCTCTCTCTCTCTCCCTCCCTGAATCTCTCTCTCCCTCTCTGAATCTCTCTCTCTCCCTCCCTGAATCTCTCTCTCTCCCTCTCCCTGAATCTCTCTCTCTCCCTGAATCTCTCTCTCCCTCTCCCTGAATCTCTCTCTCCCCCTCCCTGAATCTCTCTCCCCCTCCCTGAATCTCTCTCTCTCCCTGAATCTCTCTCCCCCTCCCTGAATCTCTCTCCCCCTCCCTGAATATCTCTCTCTCCCTCCCTGAATCTCTCTCTCCCTCCCCGAATCTCTCTCTCCCTCCCTGAACCTCTCCCTCCCTGAATCTCTCTGTCCCTCGCTGAATCTCTCTCTGTCCCTCCCTGAATCTCTCTCTCTGTCCCTCCCTGAATCTCTCTGTCCCTCCCTGAATCTCTCTCTGTCCCTCCCTGAATCTCTCTCTCTCCCCCCTCTAAATCTCTCTCTCTCCCTGAATCTCTCTCTCTCTCTCTCCCTCCCTGAATCTCTCTCTCCCTCTGAATCTCTCTCTCTACCTCCCTGAATCTCTCTCTCTCTCCCTGAATCTCTCTCTCCCTCTCCATGAATCTCTCTCCCCCTCCCTGAATCTCTCTCCCCCTCCCTGAATCTCTCTCTCTCCCTGAATCTCTCTCCGTCTCCCTGAATCTCTCTCCCCCTCCCTGAATCTCTCTCTCTCCCTCCCTGAATCTCTCTCTCTCCCTCCCTGAATCTCTCTCTCCCTCCCCGAACCTCTCTCCCTCCCTGAACCTCTCCCTCCCTGAATCTCTCTGTCCCTCGCTGAATCTCTCTCTGTCCCTCCCTGAATCTCTCTCTCTGTCCCTCCCTGAATCTCTCTCTGTCCCTCCCTGAATCTCTCTCTCTCCCTCCCTGAATCTCTCTCTCTCCCTGAATCTCTCTCTCTGAATCTCTCTCTCTCCCTCCCTGAACCGCTCTCTCTCCCTCCCTGAACCGCTCTCTCTCCCTGAATCTCTTCTCCCTCCCACCCCGAATCTCTCTCTCCCCCCTCTAAATCTCTCTCTCTCTCCCTCCCTGAATCTCTCTCTCTCCCTCCCTGAATCTCTCTCTCCCTCCCTGAATCTCTCTCTCCCTCCCTGAATCTCTCTCTCTCCCTGAATCTCTTCTCCCTCCCACCCCGAATCTCTCTCTCCCCCCTCTAAATCTCTCTCTCCCCCCTCTAAATCTCTCTCTCTCTCTCCCTGAATCTCTCTCTCTCTCTCTCCCTGAATCTCTCTCTCTCTCCCTCCCTGAATCTCTCTCTCCCTCCCTGAATCTCTCTCTCTCCCTCCCTGAATCTCTCTCTCCCTCCCTGAATCTCTCTCTCTCTCCCTCTCCCTGAATCTCTCTCTCTCTCTCCCTGAATCTCTCTCCCTCTCCCTGAATCTCTCTCTCCCCCTCCCTGAATCTCTCTCCCCCTCCCTGAATCTCTCTCTCTCTCCCTGAATCTCTCTCCCCCTCCCTGAATCTCTCTCCCCCTCCCTGAATCTCTCTCCCCCTCCCTGAAGCTCTCTCTCCCTCCCTGAATCTCTCTCTCTCTCTCCCTCTCCCTGAATCTCTCTCTCTCTCCCTGAATCTCTCTCTCTCTCCCTGAATCTCTCTCCCTCTCCCTGAATCTCTCTCTCCCCCTCCCTGAATCTCTCTCCCCCTCCCTGAATCTCTCTCTCTCTCCCTGAATCTCTCTCCCCCTCCCTGAATCTCTCTCCCCCTCCCTGAATCTCTCTCCCCCTCCCTGAATCTCTCTCTCCCTCCCTGAATCTCTCTCTCTCCCTCCTCTAAATCTCTCTCTCCCTCCCCGAATCTCTCTCTCCCTCCCTGAACATCTCCCTCCCTGAATCTCTCTCTGTCCCTCCCTGAATCTCTCTCTGTCCCTCCCTGAATCTCTCTCTGTCCCTCCCTGAATCTCTCTCTGTCCCTCCCTGAATCTCTCTCTGTCCCTCCCTGAATCTCCCTCTGTCCCTCACTGAATCTCCCTCTGTCCCTCACTGAATCTCCCTCTGTCCCTCCCTGAATCTCTCTCTCTCCCTCCCTGAATCTCTCTCTCCCTCCCTGAATCTCTCTCTCCCTCCCTGAATCTCTCTCTCCCTCCCTGAATCTCTCTCTCTCCCTCCCTGAACCGCTCTCTCTCCCTCCCTGAACCGCTCTCTCTCCCTCCCTGAACCGCTCTCTCTCCCTGAATCTCTTCTCCCTCCCACCCCGAATCTCTCTCTCCCCCCTCTAAATCTCTCTCTCTCTCCCCCCTTTAAATATCTCTCTCTCTCCCTGAACCTCTCTCTCTCTCTCCCTGAATCTCTCTCTCTCCCTGAATCTCTTCCTCTCCCTGAATCTCTTCTCCCTCCCACCCCGAATCTCTCTCTCCCCCCTCTAAATCTCTCTCTCCCCCCTCTAAATCTCTCTCTCTCTCTCTCTCCCTGAATCTCTCTCTCTCTCCCTGAATCTCTCTCTCTCCCTGAATCTCTCTCTCCCTCTCCCTGAATCTCTCTCCCCCTCCCTGAATCTCTCCCCTCCCTGAATCTCTCTCTCTCTCCCTGAATCTCTCTCCCCCTCCCTGAATCTCTCTCTCTCCCTCCCTGAATCTCTCTCTCTCCCTCCCTGAATCTCTCTCTCTCCCTCCCTGAATCTCTCTCTCCCTCCCCGAATCTCTCTCTCCCTCCCCGAATCTCTCTCTCCCTCCCCGAATCTCTCTCTCCCTCCCCGAATCTCTCTCTCTCTCCCTCCCTGAATCTCTCTCTGTCCCTCCCTGAATCTCTCTCTGTCCTTCCCTGAATCTCTCTCTCCCTCCCTGAATCTCTCTCTCTCTGAATCTCTCTCTCCCTCTCCCTGAACCGCTCTCTCTCCCTCCCTGAACCGCTCTCTCTCCCTGCCTGAACCGCTCTCTCTCCCTGAATCTCTTCTCCCTCCCACCCCGAATCTCTTCTCCCTCCCACCCCGAATCTCTTCTCCCTCCCACCCCGAATCTCTCTCTCCCTGAATCTCTCTCTCTCCCTGAATCTCTCTCTCCCCCTCCCTAAATCTCTCTCTCCCCCTCCCTAAATCTCTCTCTCCCTCTCCCTGAAACTCTCTCTCTCTCCCTCCCTGAATCTCTCTCTCTCCCTCCCTGAACCTCTCTCTCTCCCTCCCTGAACCTCTCTCTCTCCCTCCCTGAATCTCTCTCTCTCCCTCTCTGAATCTCTCTCTCTCCCTCCCTGAATCTCTCTCCCTCCCTGAATCTCTCTCTCTCCCTCCCTGAATCTCTCTCTCTCCCTCCCTGAATCTCTCTCTCCCCCCCTCTCCCTCCCTGAATCTCTCTCTCCCCCTCACTGAATCTCTCTCCCTCCCTGAATCTCTCTCTCCCTCCCTGAATCTCTCTCTCCCTCCCTGAATCTCTCTCCCTCCCTGAATCTCTCTCTCTCCCTCCCTGAATCTCTCTCTCTCCCTGAATCTCTTCTCCCTCCCACCCCGAATCTCTCTCTCCCCCCTCTAAATCTCTCTCTCTCTCCCCCCTCTAAATCTCTCTCTCTCCCTGAATCTCTCTCTCTCTCTCTCTCTCTCCCTCCCTGAATCTCTCTCTCCCTCTCTGAATCTCTCTCTCTCCCTCCCTGAATCTCTCTCTCCCTCTCCCTGAATCTCTCTCTCTCTCCCTGAATCTCTCTCTCCCTCTCCCTGAATCTCTCTCTCCCCCTCCCTGAATCTCTCTCCCCCTCCCTGAATCTCTCTCTCTCCCTGAATCTCTCTCCCCCTCCCTGAATCTCTCTCCCCCTCCCTGAATATCTCTCTCTCCCTCCCTGAATCTCTCTCTCCCTCCCCGAATCTCTCTCTCCCTCAATCTCTCTGTCCCTCGCTGAATCTCTCTCTGTCCCTCCCTGAATCTCTCTCTCTGTCCCTCCCTGAATCTCTCTGTCCCTCCCTGAATCTCTCTCTGTCCCTCCCTGAATCTCTCTCTCCCCCCTCTAAATCTCTCTCTCTCCCTGAATCTCTCTCTCTCTCTCTCTCTCCCTCCCTGAATCTCTCTCTCCCTCTCTGAATCTCTCTCTCTCCCTCCCTGAATCTCTCTCTCTCCCTCTCCCTGAATCTCTCTCTCTCTCTCCCTGAATCTCTCTCTCCCTCTCCCTGAATCTCTCTCCCCCTCCCTGAATCTCTCTCCCCCTCCCTGAATCTCTCTCTCTCCCTGAATCTCTCTCCCCCTCCCTGAATCTCTCTCCCCCTCCCTGAATCTCTCTCCCCCTCCATGAATCTCTCTCTCTCCCTCCCTGAACCTCTCCCTCCCTGAATCTCTCTGTCCCTCGCTGAATCTCTCTCCCTCCCCGGATCTCTCTCTCTCCCTGAATCTCTCTCTCCCTCCCCGAATCTCTCTCTCCCTCCCTGAACCTCTCCCTCCCTGAATCTCTCTGTCCCTCGCTGAATCTCTCTCTGTCCCTCCCTGAATCTCTCTCTCTGTCCCTCCCTGAATCTCTCTGTCCCTCCCTGAATCTCTCTCTCTCCCCCCTCTAAATCTCTCTCTCTCCCTGAATCTCTCTCTCTCTCTCTCCCTCCCTGAATCTCTCTCTCCCTCTCTGAATCTCTCTCTCTACCTCCCTGAATCTCTCTCTCTCCCTCTCCCTGAATCTCTCTCTCTCTCCCTGAATCTCTCTCTCCCTCTCCCTGAATCTCTCTCCCCCTCCCTGAATCTCTCTCTCTCCCTGAATCTCTCTCCCCCTCCCTGAATCTCTCTCCCCCTCCCTGAATCTCTCTCCCCCTCCCTGAATCTCTCTCTCTCCCTCCCTGAATCTCTCTCTCTCCCTCCCTGAATCTCTCTCTCCCTCCCCGAACCTCTCTCCCTCCCTGAACCTCTCCCTCCCTGAATCTCTCTGTCCCTCGCTGAATCTCTCTCTGTCCCTCCCTGAATCTCTCTCTCTGTCCCTCCCTGAATCTCTCTGTCCCTCCCTGAATCTCTCTCTGTCCCTCCCTGAATCTCTCTCTCTCCCTCCCTGAATCTCTCTCTCTCCCTGAATCTCTCTCTCTCTGAATCTCTCCCTCTCCCTCCCTGAACCGCTCTCTCTCCCTCCCTGAACCGCTCTCTCTCCCTGAATCTCTTCTCCCTCCCACCCCGAATCTCTCTCTCCCCCCTCTAAATCTCTCTCTCTCCCTCCCTGAATCTCTCTCTCTCCCTCCCTGAATCTCTCTCTCCCTCCCTGAATCTCTCTCTCTCCCTGAATCTCTACTCCCTCCCACCCCGAATCTCTCTCTCCCCCCTCTAAATCTCTCTCTCCCCCCTCTAAATCTCTCTCTCTATCTCTCTCTCTCCCTGAATCTCTCTCTCTCTCTCCCTGAATCTCTCTCTCTCTCCCTCCCTGAATCTCTCTCTCCCTCCCTGAATCTCTCTCTCTCCCTCCCTGAATCTCTCTCTCCCTCCCTGAATCTCTCTCTCTCTCTCCCTCTCCCTGAATCTCTCTCTCTCTCTCTCTCCCTGAATCTCTCTCCCTCTCCCTGAATCTCTCTCTCCCCCTCCCTGAATCTCTCTCTCTCTCCCTGAATCTCTCTCCCCCTCCCTGAATCTCTCTCCCCCTCCCTGAATCTCTCTCCCCCTCCCTGAATCTCTCTCCCCCTCCCTGAATCTCTCTCTCCCTCCCTGAATCTCTCTCTCCCTCTCCCTGAATCTCTCTCTCTCTCTCCCTGAATCTCTCTCCCTCTCCCTGAATCTCTCTCTCCCCCTCCCTGAATCTCTCTCTCCCCCTCCCTGAATCTCTCTCTCTCTCCCTGAATCTCTCTCCCCCTCCCTGAATCTCTCTCCCCCTCCCTGAATCTCTCTCCCCCTCCCTGAATCTCTCTCCCCCTCCCTGAATCTCTCTCCCCCTCCCTGAATCTCTCTCTCCCTCCCTGAATCTCTCTCTCTCCCTCCTCTAAATCTCTCTCTCCCTCCCCGAATCTCTCTCTCCCTCCCTGAACATCTCCCTCCCTGAATCTCTCTCTGTCCCTCCCTGAATCTCTCTCTGTCCCTCCCTGAATCTCTCTCTGTCCCTCCCTGAATCTCTCTCTGTCCCTCCCTGAATCTCTCTCTGTCCCTCCCTGAATCTCCCTCTGTCCCTCCCTGAATCTCCCTCTGTCCCTCACTGAATCTCCCTCTGTCCCTCACTGAATCTCCCTCTGTCCCTCCCTGAATCTCTCTCTCTCCCTCCCTGAATCTCCCTCTGTCCCTCCCTGAATCTCCCTCTGTCCCTCACTGAATCTCCCTCTGTCCCTCACTGAATCTCCCTCTGTCCCTCCCTGAATCTCTCTCTCTCCCTCCCTGAATCTCTCTCTCCCTCCCTGAATCTCTCTCCCTCCCTGAATCTCTCTCTCTCCCTCCCTGAATCTCTCTCTCCCTCCCTGAATCTCTCTCTCTCCCTGAATCTCTTCTCCCTCCCACCCCGAATCTCTCTCTCCCCCCTCTAAATCTCTCTCTCCCCCCTCTAAATCTCTCTCTCTCTATCTCTCTCTCTCCCTGAATCTCTCTCTCTCTCTCCCTGAATCTCTCTCTCTCCCTCCCTGAATCTCTCTCTCCCTCCCTGAATCTCTCTCTCTCCCTCCCTGAATCTCTCTCTCCCTCCCTGAATCTCTCTCTCTCTCTCCCTGAATCTCTCTCTCTCTCCCTGAATCTCTCTCCCTCTCCCTGAATCTCTCTCTCCCCTCCCTGAATCTCTCTCTCTCCCTGAATCTCTCTCCCCCTCCCTGAATCTCTCTCCCCCTCCCTGAATCTCTCTCCCCCTCCCTGAATCTCTCTCTCCCTCCCTGAATCTCTCTCTCTCTCTCCCTCTCCCTGAATCTCTCTCTCTCTCTCCCTGAATCTCTCTCCCTCTCCCTGAATCTCTCTCTCCCCCTCCCTGAATCTCTCTCTCCCCCTCCCTGAATCTCTCTCTCTCTCTCTGAATCTCTCCCTCTCCCTCCCTGAACCGCTCTCTCTCCCTCCCTGAACCGCTCTCTCTCCCTGAATCTCTTCTCCCTCCCACCCCGAATCTCTCTCTCCCCCCTCTAAATCTCTCTCTCTCCCTCCCTGAATCTCTCTCTCTCCCTCCCTGAATCTCTCTCTCCCTCCCTGAATCTCTCTCTCTCCCTGAATCTCTACTCCCTCCCACCCCGAATCTCTCTCTCCCCCCTCTAAATCTCTCTCTCCCCCCTCTAAATCTCTCTCTCTATCTCTCTCTCTCCCTGAATCTCTCTCTCTCTCTCCCTGAATCTCTCTCTCTCTCCCTCCCTGAATCTCTCTCTCCCTCCCTGAATCTCTCTCTCTCCCTCCCTGAATCTCTCTCCCTCCCTGAATCTCTCTCTCTCTCTCCCTCTCCCTGAATCTCTCTCTCTCTCTCTCTCCCTGAATCTCTCTCCCTCTCCCTGAATCTCTCTCTCCCCCTCCCTGAATCTCTCTCTCTCTCCCTGAATCTCTCTCCCCCTCCCTGAATCTCTCTCCCCCTCCCTGAATCTCTCTCCCCCTCCCTGAATCTCTCTCCCCCTCCCTGAATCTCTCTCTCCCTCCCTGAATCTCTCTCTCCCTCTCCCTGAATCTCTCTCTCTCTCTCCCTGAATCTCTCTCCCTCTCCCTGAATCTCTCTCTCCCCCTCCCTGAATCTCTCTCTCCCCCTCCCTGAATCTCTCTCTCTCTCCCTGAATCTCTCTCCCCCTCCCTGAATCTCTCTCCCCCTCCCTGAATCTCTCTCCCCCTCCCTGAATCTCTCTCCCCCTCCCTGAATCTCTCTCTCCCTCCCTGAATCTCTCTCCCTCCTCTAAATCTCTCTCTCCCTCCCCGAATCTCTCTCTCCCTCCCTGAACATCTCCCTCCCTGAATCTCTCTCTGTCCCTCCCTGAATCTCTCTCTGTCCCTCCCTGAATCTCTCTCTGTCCCTCCCTGAATCTCTCTCTGTCCCTCCCTGAATCTCTCTCTGTCCCTCCCTGAATCTCCCTCTGTCCCTCACTGAATCTCCCTCTGTCCCTCACTGAATCTCCCTCTGTCCCTCCCTGAATCTCTCTCTCTCCCTCCCTGAATCTCTCTCTCCCTCCCTGAATCTCTCTCCCTCCCTGAATCTCTCTCTCTCCCTCCCTGAATCTCTCTCTCCCTCCCTGAATCTCTCTCTCTCCCTGAATCTCTTCTCCCTCCCACCCCGAATCTCTCTCTCCCCCCTCTAAATCTCTCTCTCCCCCCTCTAAATCTCTCTCTCTCTATCTCTCTCTCTCCCTGAATCTCTCTCTCTCTCTCCCTGAATCTCTCTCTCTCCCTCCCTGAATCTCTCTCTCCCTCCCTGAATCTCTCTCTCTCCCTCCCTGAATCTCTCTCTCCCTCCCTGAATCTCTCTCTCTCTCTCTCCCTGAATCTCTCTCTCTCTCCCTGAATCTCTCTCCCTCTCCCTGAATCTCTCTCTCCCCTCCCTGAATCTCTCTCTCTCCCTGAATCTCTCTCCCCCTCCCTGAATCTCTCTCCCCCTCCCTGAATCTCTCTCCCCCTCCCTGAATCTCTCTCTCCCTCCCTGAATCTCTCTCTCTCTCTCCCTCTCCCTGAATCTCTCTCTCTCTCTCCCTGAATCTCTCTCCCTCTCCCTGAATCTCTCTCTCCCCCTCCCTGAATCTCTCTCTCCCCCTCCCTGAATCTCTCTCTCTCTCCCTGAATCTCTCTCCCCCTCCCTGAATCTCTCTCCCCCTCCCTGAATCTCTCTCCCCCTCCCTGAATCTCTCTCTCTCCCTCCTCTAAATCTCTCTCTCCCTCCCCGAATCTCTCTCTCCCTCCCTGAACATCTCCCTCCCTGAATCTCTCTCTGTCCCTCCCTGAATCTCTCTCTGTCCCTCCCTGAATCTCTCTCTGTCCCTCCCTGAATCTCTCTCTGTCCCTCCCTGAATCTCCCTCTGTCCCTCACTGAATCTCCCTCTGTCCCTCACTGAATCTCCCTCTGTCCCTCACTGAATCTCCCTCTGTCCCTCCCTGAATCTCTCTCTCTCCCTCCCTGAATCTCTCTCTCCCTCCCTGAATCTCTCTCTCTCCCTCCCTGAACCGCTCTCTCTCCCTCCCTGAACCGCTCTCTCTCCCTCCCTGAACCGCTCTCTCTCCCTGAATCTCTTCTCCCTCCCACCCCGAATCTCTCTCTCCCCCCTCTAAATCTCTCTCTCTCTCCCCCCTTTAAATATCTCTCTCTCTCCCTGAACCTCTCTCTCTCTCTCCCTGAATCTCTCTCTCTCCCTGAATCTCTTCCTCTCCCTGAATCTCTTCTCCCTCCCACCCCGAATCTCTCTCTCCCCCCTCTAAATCTCTCTCTCCCCCCTCTAAATCACTCTCTCTCTCTCTCTCTCCCTGAATCTCTCTCTCTCTCCCTGAATCTCTCTCTCTCTCCCTGAATCTCTCTCTCTCTCCCTGAATCTCTCTCTCCCTCTCCCTGAATCTCTCTCTCCCTCTCCCTGAATCTCTCCCCCTCCCTGAATCTCTCTCTCTCTCCCTGAATCTCTCTCCCCCTCCCTGAATCTCTCTCTCTCCCTCCCTGAATCTCTCTCTCTCCCTCCCTGAATCTCTCTCTCTCCCTCCCTGAATCTCTCTCTCTCCCTCCCTGAATCTCTCTCTCTCCCTCCCTGAATCTCTCTCTCTCCCTCCCTGAATCTCTCTCTCTCCCTCCCTGAATCTCTCTCTCCCTCCCCGAATCTCTCTCTCCCTACCCGAATCTCTCTCTCCCTCCCCGAATCTCTCTCTCCCTCCCCGAATCTCTCTGTCCCTCCCTGAATCTCTCTCTGTCCCTCCCTGAATCTCTCTGTCCCTCCCTGAATCTCTCTCTCTGTCCCTCCCTGAATCTCTCTGTCCCTCCCTGAATCTCTCTCTATCCCTCCCTGAATCTCTCTCTGTCCCTCCCTGAATCTCTCTCTCCCTCCCTGAATCTCTCTCTCTCTCCCTCCCTGAATCTCTCTCTCCCTCCCTGAATCTCTCTCTCTCTGAATCTCTCTCTCTCCCTCCCTGAACCGCTCTCTCTCCGTCCCTGAACCACTCTCTCTCCCTCCCTGAACCGCTCTCTCTCCCTCCCTGAACCGCTCTCTCTCCCTCCCTGAACCTCTCCCTCTCCCTCCCTGAATCTCTCTCTCCCTCCCTGAATCTCTCTCCCCCTCCCTGAATCTCTCTCCCCCTCCCTGAATATCTCTCTCTCCCTCCCTGAATCTCTCTCTCTCCCTCCCTGAACCTCTCCCTCGCTGAATCTCTCTCTGTCCCTCCCTGAATCTCTCTCTCTGTCCCTCCCTGAATCTCTCTGTCCCTCCCTGAATCTCTCTGTCCCTCCCTGAATCTATCTCTGTCCCTCCCTGAATCTCTCTCTCTCCCCCCTCTAAATCTCTCTCTCTCCCTGAATCTCTCTCTCTCTCTCTCTCTCTCCCTCCCTGAATCTCTCTCTCCCTCTCTGAATCTCTCTCTCTCCCTCCCTGAATCTCTCTCTCCCTCCCTGAATCTCTCTCTCCCTCCCTGAATCTCTCTCTCTCCCTCTCCCTGAATCTCTCTCTCTCTCTCCCTGAATCTCTCTCTCCCTCTCCCTGAATCTCTCTCTCCCCCTCCCTGAATCTCTCTCCCCCTCCCTGAATCTCTCTCTCTCCCTGAATCTCTCTCCCCCTCCCTGAATCTCTCTCTCTCCCTCCCTGAATCTCTCTCTCCCTCCCTGAATCTCTCTCTCCCTCCCTGAATCTCTCTCTCCCTCCCCGAACCTCTCTCCCTCCCTGAACCTCTCCCTCCCTGAATCTCTCTGTCCCTCGCTGAATCTCTCTCTGTCCCTCCCTGAATCTCTCTCTCTGTCCCTCCCTGAATCTCTCTGTCCCTCCCTGAATCTCTCTCTGTCCCTCCCTGAATCTCTCTCTGTCCCTCCCTGAATCTCTCTCTCTCCCTCCCTGAATCTCTCTCTCTCCCTCCCTGAATCTCTCTCCCTCCCTGAATCTCTCTCTCTCTCTGAATCTCTCTCTCTCCCTCCCTGAACCGCTCTCTCTCCCTCCCTGAACCGCTCTCTCTCCCTGAATCTCTTCTCCCTCCCACCCCGAATCTCTCTCTCCCCCCTCTAAATCTCTCTTTCTCTCCCTCCCTGAATCTCTCTCTCTCCCTCCCTGAATCTCTCTCTCCCTGAATCTGTTCTCCCTCCCACCCCGAATCTCTCTCTCCCCCCTCTAAATCTCTCTCCCCCCTCTAAATCTCTCTCTATTTCTCTCTCTCCCTGAATCTCTCTCTCTCTCTCCCTGAATCTCTCTCTCTCTCTCCCTGAATCTCTCTCTCTCTCTCCCTCCCTGAATCTCTCTCTCCCTCCCTGAATCTCTCTCTCTCCCTCCCTGAATCTCTCTCTCCCTCCCTGAATCTCTCTCTCTCTCTCCCTCTCCCTGAATCTCTCTCTCCCCCTCCCTGAATCTCTCTCCCCCTCCCTGAATCTCTCTCTCTCTCCCTGAATCTCTCTCCCCCTCCCTGAATCTCTCTCCCCCTCCCTGAATCTCTCTCCCCCTCCCTGAATCTCTCTCTCCCTCCCTGAATCTCTCTCTCCCTCCTCTAAATCTCTCTCTCCCCGAATCTCTCTCTCCCTCCCTGAACATCTCCCTCCCTGAATCTCTCTCTGTCCCTCCCTGAATCTCTCTCTGTCCCTCCCTGAATCTCTCTGTCCCTCCCTGAATCTCTCTCTGTCCCTCCCTGAATCTCTCTCTCTCCCTCCCTGAATCTCTCTCTCTCCCTCCCTGAATCTCTCTCCCTCCCTGAATCTCTCTCTCTCTGAATCTCTCTCTCTCCCTCCCTGAACCGCTCTCTCTCCCTCCCTGAACCGCTCTCTCTCCCTGAATCTCTTCTCCCTCCCACCCCGAATCTCTCTCTCCCCCCTCTAAATCTCTCTCTCTCTCCCTCCCTGAATCTCTCTCTCTCCCTCCCTGAATCTCTCTCTCCCTCCCTGAATCTCTCTCTCCCTGAATCTCTTCTCCCTCCCACCGCAAATCTCTCTCTCCCCCCTCTAAATCTCTCTCTCCCCCCTCTAAATCTCTCTCTATCTCTCTCTCTCTCTCCCTGAATCTCTCTCTCTCTCTCCCTGAATCTCTCTCTCTCTCTCCCTGAATCTCTCTCTCCCTCCCTGAATCTCTCTCTCTCCCTCCCTGAATCTCTCTCTCCCTCCCTGAATCTCTCTCTCTCTCTCCCTCCCTGAATCTCTCTCTCCCTCCCTGAATCTCTCTCTCTCTCTCCCTCTCCCTGAATCTCTCTCTCCCCCTCCCTGAATCTCTCTCCCCCTCTCCCTGAATCTCTCTCCCCCTCCCTGAATCTCTCTCCCCCTCCCTGAATCTCTCTCCCCCTCCCTGAATCTCTCTCTCTCCCTCCTCTAAATCTCTCTCTCCCTCCCCGAATCTCTCTCTCCCTCCCTGAACATCTCCCTCCCTGAATCTCTCTCTGTCCCTCCCTGAATCTCTCTCTGTCCCTCCCTGAATCTCTCTGTCCCTCCCTGAATCTCTCTCTGTCCCTCCCTGAATCTCTCTCTGTCCCTCCCTGAATCTCCCTCTGTCCCTCACTGAATCTCCCTCTGTCCCTCCCTGAATCTCTCTCTCTCCCTCCCTGAATCTCTCTCTCCCTCCCTGAATCTCTCTCTCCCTCCCTGAATCTCTCTCTCTCCCTGAATCTCTTCTCCCTCCCACCCCGAATCTCTCTCTCCCCCTCTAAATCTCTCTCTCCCCCCTCTAAATCTCTCTCTCCCCCCACTAAATCTCTCTCCCCCCTCTAAATCTCTCTCTCCCCCCACTAAATCTCTCTCTCTCTCTCTGAATCTCTCTCTCTCTCCCTGAATCTCTCTCCCCCTCCCTGAATCTCTCTCCCCCTCCCTGAATCTCTCTCCCCCTCCCTGAATCTCTCTCCCCCTCCCTGAATCTCTCTCTCTCCCTCCCTGAATCTCTCTCTCTCCCTCCCTGAATCTCTCTCTCTCCCTCCCTGAATCTCTCTCTCTCCCTCCCTGAATCTCTCTCTCTCCCTCCCCGAATCTCTCTCTCCCTCCCCGAATCTCTCTCTCCCTCCCCGAATCTCTCTCTCCCTCCCCGAATCTCTCTCTCTCCCTCCCTGAATCTCTCTCTGTCCCTCCCTGAATCTCTCTGTCCGTCCCTGAATCTCTCTCTATCCCTCCCTGAATCTCTCTGTCCCTCCCTGAATCTCTCTCTCTCCCTCCCTGAATCTCTCTCTCCCTCCCTGAATCTCTCTCTCCCTCCCTGAATCTCTCTCTCTCTGAATCTCTCTCTCTCCCTCCCTGAACCGCTCTCTCTCCCTCCCTGAACCGCTCTCTCTCCCTCCCTGAACCGCTCTCTCTCCCTCCCTGAACCGCTCTCTCTCCCTCCCTGAACCGCTCTCTCTCCCTCCCTGAACCTCTCCCTCTCCCTGAACCTCTCTCTCTCCCTCCCTGAATCTCTCTCTCTCCCTCGCTGAACCTCTCTCTCACTCCCTGAATCTCTCTCCCCCTCCCTGAATCTCTCTCTCTCCCTCCCCGAATCTCTCTCTCTCCCTCCCCGAATCTCTCTCTCTCCCTCCCCGAATCTCTCTCTCTCCCTCCCCGAATCTCTCTCTCTCCCTCCCCGAATCTCTCTCTCCCTCCCCGAATCTCTCTCTCCCTCCCTGAACCTCTCCCTCCCTGAATCTCTCTGTCCCTCCCTGAATCTCTCTGTCCCTCCCTGAATCTCTCTGTCCCTCCCTGAATTTCTCTCTGTCCCTCCCTGAATCTCTCTCTCCCTCCCTGAATCTCTCTCTCTCCCTCCCTGAATCTCTCTCTCTCTGAATCGCTCTCTCTCCCTCCCTGAACCGCTCTCTCTCCCTCCCTGAACCGCTCTCTCTCCCTCCCTGAACCGCTCTCTCTCCCTCCCTGAACCGCTCTCTCTCCCTCCCTGAACCGCTCTCTCTCCCTCCCTGAACCGCTCTCTCTCCCTCCCTGAACCGCTCTCTCTCCCTCCCTGAACCGCTCTCTCTCCCTCCCTGAACCGCTCTCTCTCCCTCCCTGAACCTCTCTCTATCCCTCCCTGAACCTCTCTCTCTCCTCCCTGATTCTCTCTCTCTCCCTCCCTGATTCTCTCTCTCACTCTCTGTTTCTCCCTGTACTGTGATTCAGCAATTTGTAGACTGGAGCCTGCCAGCATAGAGCTCAGGCAGTGGAGGCTTCATGAAAGCCTCTTAAGCAGTGCATTATTGAAAGACAAAACCACGGCCCTGCAATTTTTAACATCATCAGAGATGAGAGAGGGGGGTGGGGGGGGGTGTCCAAAATTACAGAGCGGAGGAGAGGGAAGGATGAGAGAAGGGAGGGAGCAGTACATTATAATACCCTCTCCATCATCAGAGACCGAGTGGCACCAAGGAAACAGAACAGAGGAGAGGAACGGAGGAGAGGAGCGGAGGAGAGGAAAAGAGGAGAGGAACAGAGGAGCGGAACGGAGGAGAGGAACGGAGGAGAGGAACAGAGGAGAGGAACAGAGGAGAGGAACGGAGGAGAGGAACAGAGGAGAGGAACAGAGGAGAGGAACAGAGGAGAGGAACGGAGGAGAGGAACGGAGGAGAGGAACAGAGGAGAGGAACGGAGGAGAGGAACGGAGGAGAGGAACGGAGGAGAGGAACGGAGGAGAGGAACAGAGGAGAGGAACAGAGGAGAGGAACAGAGGAGACAGCGGCCCGGGACCACGCCGTGACTAAGAGACAGCGGCCCGGGACCACGCCGTAACTAAGAGACAGCGGCCCGGGACCACGCCGTAACTAAGAGACAGCGGCCAGGGACCACGCCGTAACTAAGAGACAGCGGCCCGGGACCACGCCGTAACTAAGAGACAGCGGCCCGGGACCACGCCGTAACTAAGAGACAGCAGCCCGGGACCACGCCGTAACTAAGAGACAGCGGCCCGGGTCCACGCCGTAACTAAGAGACAGCGGCCCGGGACCACGCCGTAACTAAGAGACAGCGGCCCGGGACCACGCCGTAACTAAGAGACAGCGGCCCGGGACCACGCCGTAACTAAGAGACAGCGGCCCGGGACCACGCCGTAACTAAGAGACAGCGGCCCGGGACCACGCCGTAACTAAGAGACAGCGGCCCGGGACCACGCCGTAACTAAGAGACAGCGGCCCGGGACCACGCCGTAACTAAGAGACAGCGGCCAGGCCGTCTGACAACAGCCGGCTACATTTGGATTCCCCATGAGGCACCCTATTCCCTATGTAGTACCCTACTTTAGACCAGGGTCCATAGGTGCTGTTTGGGACGTATCCACACTAGTTTAGACCATGACCCATAGGTAATAGGGTGCTGTTTGGGACGTATCCACACTACTTTATACCAGGGTCCATAGGTAATAGGGTGCTGTTTGGGACGTATCCACACTACTTTAGACCAGGGTCCATAG